>NC_141761.1:106437827-106738920 GCF_982258835.1 Parasteatoda tepidariorum | reverse complement strand
AAAAGTTACTTAGATTATAAATTGAGCCGCGATGGCTCAGGGGATAGAGTGTTCGCGTTCCGATGAGCTGAATGGGTTCGAATCCCAGCTATGACAGATCTATACAAATTCCGCATCCGGCTTGCACCGACCACGGTGCTGACTGGCCTAAAATATCTTCAGTGGTTAGAGTCCCTTTGAGTTCAGGCTGACTATTAGAGGTTTTCGTGGTTTTTCTTTAAATGCAACACAAATGTGGGTTAGTTGCATCAAAAAGTTCTCCACAAAGGCAAATTTCTCCCAATACTTGATCCAGGAGTTCTTTGTCTTCTGGATTGGGTTCAAAATAACAAGGCATTAGTAGCTGTAAACCCAAAAGTTGGGTCGACTGTTCAACGACAGTAATAACAAGTTTCTCAGTAAACACTGAACTAAACATCTTGCATTAAAGTTATACTTTGGCTGCATGCTTCGAAAATTCATGAGTTGATAAATCCTATCGGCAAACGGATCACAATATTAGAGCCGTACAAACTGACCATTCGAATAGTTGAAGCATTTACTGAATGCAACAAAAGCTTGCTAAAACTTTTACCAGCAGCTCAATTTCTGAAGAATGAAGAACAAATCATACTTAATAGTATGAAAAAGAAAAAAGTTAAGGCATTAAAACATATTCACAAGGCAGCAAATATTTTGAACACTGAATTTCATAATAGAAGTACAGTAGGATCTCGATTATCCGAGTTAACGTGGATCACCACTAAACCAAAAACCTCGGTTAAAGAGAAGTATATAAAAATAGGAAGGAAAAAAAAAAGAGTAGGTATAAATGTAATATATTTAAAAAATACAAAATTTATACAAGCACACCACATACAATTCATATTATTATTAAAAAGCTTTCATAAAAACACTAAAAGAGCATACTTTACGAGGAGAACTAAAGAGTTCTCACTTAAAGTTCTTAATAATTTTTTGTTTTACATCACTATGGCGTTTTTCTGCAAAAGTGTTTCTCCATTTTTTTACGGACAACAGGAGTGCTGGTGTCGCCTCTTCTTGTTGTTCTATTCAAAATAGCACTTTTGATAGCTTTTAGTTCATCTGCATGAGATATTTTTTTATATGTTGATTTTCATCGTCATTCTCTTTATTAGATTTATTTTCATTATTGATGATAATAACGATCCTTTCATCAGATCAAGTTGTTGGATTTCATTTTCCAGAGTGTTTGGAAGATAAAATTTAGAATTTTTTCAGCGGTAGTTTTAAAAATAAACTGAAACAGAAAAAATCCTTTAAATATTTGACAGCTTAGTTAAACAGAAACTTCCATTAATCGGAACTCCACTGTACAAATAAGTGGATCAGAATTCATTCATTATTTGGCAAGATCTGTACAAGTATTGTCAGATGAGGTTCTACTGAAACTATCTGAATATTCGATCAAAGACAGTTACTTTGGGGAAAAAATGTTCCAAAGTCTGCTGAAAAATTAATTCTATAACACAGTAAAAAGAAACATGAGTTGGTCTCAAGTTGACTAAAATTGCGCTGATAATACTAACAATGTGCTCAATAACAGCTGAACGATGCTTTATTTATGGTTTTATTTTATATCAGTTGTTGAACAGCTGACCCAATTTTGGGTTTACGACTACTAATGTTCAGCTCCGCAGCCTTGTAATTTTGAACCAATCCAGAACACAAGGAAACTCCTGGATTAGTAGATCCAGAGGTATTATTTGTTATGGGAATATGGAGGACTTTGTGACTCGACAAATTTAAAATGCATCAGTCACCAATTACTACACGGGAAGTCTTCGGCCGGCGAGGATCAAACCCACTAACTGCTGGACATGGGCCCAGTGTCCAACCAACCAGACAATCTCGGAAATATATAAAAAGTTTGCATTTGTAACCCACAGTCAGGGGTCTGTTTAGAAGAAAGTTGGGTCTGTTAGCAGACCCTTCACAAAATAATTTTTCTTTTAATTGGACCCTTCACAAATTTATTTATCTTCATTATTGTTTTGTTAATCGAATAAACCCTTCCCGAGGGTGAAAAAAAAGAAAGACAGCTCAAAACGAACTAAGTTTTCCAAGTTTCCCAAAGTTTAAATTCCAAATGTAGTATTCTAAGAATATATTTCTACTTTTACAAACATCGTGTGCACATTCTTATTGATATTAAATATTTTTTTTTGTAAATAAATAATTTATCAATTTATGATTCATAATCAATTAATTATTCATAATCAATTAATTATTCATAAAATTCATTAATAGATTATTATGTAATAAAAATTAATTTCTGGCTATTTTTTAAATAAAGTATTATAAATGTAAGAATTGTTTAAGTTTACTTAATGTGTAACACATTAAAAGTGATACATAACTAAGGTGTGTTATTTAAAATATGTCAATTGAAATTATTAAAAATGTGAGTGAATTTGTTTCCATTATTCGTCCAAAATGAATATTCTGTGTTGAACAGTATAGGCTAAATACCAAATATTTGTATGTTGCATCTCTAATTTAGTAGCAGCAATTGTTGAGCAAAATCTTGTCTCGATTTACAATTTAAAAACTTCTTGAAAAGGTTTTTAGCAATTTTTGCAATAACAGGACCCTATTTGCACAAATTCACAAAAGCAGAAACCTGGTTGAAAGAATGTGACTTAACGCTCATTTTATATTCACAAATTATGAGTTTTTTTTCACAATTTTACAAAAATAGGACCTTTCACAAAATGTCTGAACAGATCCCTGACAATATTGAACTATTTAAGCCAAGACACAAAAATAGCATGGCCAAGTTTACAAGCACATATGATTCTGGAGCAGAATTTGATTGTATATAAACTGATGAAAATAGTTTTTCCTCTTCTGATAAAGAGGATAATAAATAAAAGAAAAAAAATTTCAGTTAATTTATATTTTGTGTATATTTTCTTTAAATATTTCTGACACAGATAATACATATTACATATATTAAGAAAATTTGGACAATATATTATTGTGTATACATATTACAGCATATTATGATTTTTAAAAAAAAATTAACTTCTAAATATGTAAGGGAAAAGGGAGGGATCCTCAATTATTCCTTAAATTTTAACTTAAAGAGAATATTCTTATTCTCAGAGAATATTCTCACCTCACATTTCAACCTTTAAATTATTCTCTCTACAGCATTCTCACTCTTGACGTTTTTAATGCGTCAGGTAAACGAGGAGCTTTTTAAAATTGCCATCAATTATTTTACCAAAAGAGCTTGGCACTGTCTTCTACTCTACTCTACTAGACGAAACAAAGCAGTGTCGTATAATTAAATAAGAAAATATCATATTGGAGAAATCACACTTTTTACAAATCCCTTAGCCTTCATCTAGGTAAACATGTGTAAACTCATATAGAAATACAAAATCCACATACTTTGTCTGGGCCTGATGTAGTTTCTTCAGAAGTATGAAGACTGTTATATTTTTCTACAGATTGTTTATACCTTGATGGAACAGATCTCCCTAATTGAATAAAAAAATTAATTAGTTAAAAAGTTTTTTGTAAGAATATGATGAACATATACGAATACAAAAGTGGACAACTTATGATTTAGCGTTTTCCCTGAATATTTTGTCTGGATTGCTCATTTTGCCAGCGCCTTCGAAAAAAGAAAAATTCTTTGCCCTCATGGGGAGAGAAGTTATAGACAATACCAACTTTCTTCGATGAAAAGGTACCCTAACAAAAATCGACTTATCATGTCTTATATACTAGTGAATTGGAATTGTATTCTTGTAGTGTGTGATACACTACAGTACTCCCCCACCAGAATTATATCTGTGATAGAATTCGATGAACAGGACCCTACTAGTTGATTCATTGCTGTTGTTGTGAGAAGCCGGGAGAGCTGTATTAAGTTCATGGTCGTGGTCACTCCTGTGTTACCATTGGCAGTCAAGTGTATACAGGCCAACGTAGTGTGTGATCGAGACTGAGAAGCAACAGTGTGAGGAGGACAATGTCGCAGTCACAAGTAGCAAGTCAACTGTTTAAAGTGGACAATCCATCAAAGTAGGCATGTTCAAATCGAAGTGGGAGTTTCTGTCAAGGTAGGAGTGTTCACATCACATTTGAAGGTCACCAATGTGGGATAAGAAGTTATAGACTACACCAACTTTCTTCTATGAAAAGGTACCACAACACAGAATTGAGTATACATGTCTTATATACTAGTGAATTAGAATTGTATTTTTGTAGTGGTAGATACACTACACTCTTTTAGATAAAAATCTATGTGATTTCCATAAAAGAAATGATTCTTTTATAAATGTTATTTAATTTTATCATAAATTCAAACTCAATCCAGGGGTTTGTCAAGGTTTTTCTGAGCGGTACCTATTTTGTAAAAATTTAGACTTTATTTGTGAAAATTAAAAATTATATCGAAAAATCAACACAAAAATATTGTTTCTTACTGGAGACAAACAAAATTTTAAGAAAAAGTATTTTGTGAAACTACCGTTTTTCCTAAAGTTGAATTTGTGAAAGTACCCCTAAACGGTAGTAAATTTAGCCTATACAGACCCCTACTATCAAACAATTAGTCTTTCTTTGAAGAGAAAAAGAATAAAAACTCTTCAAAGAAAGTATGAGTATGAATACAAAGTGGTACAAGAAACCCGGAATTCCAGGTTAAAAATTAGAAACATTGTAATTGTTAATATTCATGTTTATTTTATTATTATAATTATTATTTATTAAAAAATATATCAATAGGATTTTTTTCTCATGTTTCATTTTTTTCTCACTATAATGCCCATTTAAAGGTTCCTACAAAAAAAATTTTTTTTTTTTAACATAACACAAGCCGTGCACAACCTATTGCTCGAGGGCCAATCACGGCCCATCAACTGTTGATGTGTGGCCCGCGGGAGTTTCTGAATACCATAAAAAAGTCTATTTTAAATTGGTTTTTGTTTACACATTTGAAATTTTTCTTTTTAAACATTATAAATTTTCTTTAATTAAAATATTTCATTCAAATTTATATCACTCTTTAAAATGTGCATATTTTTTGCACTTTCATTCTGTAAACATCTTTTTAGTTAGAGTTTATATCCCCCTCCCCCAATATTATGTATTGTATATACAGTAAAACCTCCGTTAAGCGGACATTCTTGGGACCGAAAAAATTGTCAGTTTATGGGAACGGTACTCTAATAACGAAGTTTAACAGAGTAAATTGTTTTTAGAATATTTTCAAAGATGTAGAAATAATGAAATAATCTACAATAACTATTTACAAGTATATTTATTTCAACTTTAAGAAAGATTAAAAAGAATACAAATATAAACAGTTTGTTATAAATACAAAATTCTAGATGTAGCTACAGATAAATTAATATAATTTTTCTATTAGCATAGATACTTAAGTTAGACATATACCGAATAAGAGCTTTCAGTCCTCACCCGGTTTCAATTATTTTAAAATTTAGAATAAGTAGTGTCCGGTCTGAAGAGATAAAAAATAACGTTTCAGGGCCAAAATGACTGTCCGTGTCCGGTTACGGGAGTGTCCGCTTTGCGGAACATGTACATAATGGTTCATTTATAGAAAAGTCCCGGGGAATTAAAAATGTATCCCTATTTAGAGGCATCCGTTTTGCAGGAGTGTCCATAACAGGAGGTTTCACTGTATTTGTAAATTAGTTATTTTGAAAAATATAAAAAGTTTTTTGGAAAAAAAAGTTTCAATTTCTTTTAGTTTTAAATAAATTCAAGTAATTCTAGAAATAACTTATTAAGTTAACTGATAAAATACCTAGTGCTCAGAACACTAATGTTTACATAAAAATTATCATATTTGCCGCTAACATGATTAAATATGCAGGTGACCCTTCGTTAATCTACCTGTTGTGGAAGTGGCCCTTCACTCAAAAAGTTTGTGCACCCTTAGCTTTACATTACCTGAATATCTTAATCCTTCCCTGAAATTCAAATTGTGAGACATTTAAAATTCTGAAAATCTAAAAGACTATCTAAAAAAACTAAAACTCTAAACTAAATTCAGCGGCGCAGCAGCCCAAGAGGGCCAAGGCCTACGGTGCCCATCTCAGTTTTCTTGACCTTGGGCTCTGGGGTGCAGGAGCACATGTTCCGATCAGGTGGTCAGTCGAACACGGAACCCCCAGTGTTTAGTTCCCAAGCATGCTTGGTACTCATTTATCGACCCACTAAAGGGATGAAAGGCTGAGTCAACCTTGTCCAGTCCAAGGATCGAACCAGGGACCTGTGGCATGACAGCGCTACCGGTCGTCAAAAGACTATCTAAAGGTATAAGATAATCTCCAGGATCTTGAAGACAATAAAAAGAAAAAATTGCACATATTTCAAGAGACACTATCACAAAATGTTGGTTATTTTAATAATCTTTAAGCTGGAACCAGATAATTGTTGTCTTGCCAGTCTGAGTGTGGTGCATTGCCATCACTTTGGCAGAGGATCAAAAATGTGATGGTGTGTCTTTATATCATCCTCAGGGACGTTTCTCAGACCGTACCCATTGTGCAGCTCTAGGTCTATAAACTACATACCATAGTCAGGGGTCTGTCTAGGTTTTTCTGAGATGTACCTATTTTGTGAAAATTTAGACATAATTTGTGAAAAATTAAAAATTATATTAAAAAATCAACAAAAAAATATGGATTTATCGTTTCTTAAGGGATACAAAAGTGAAATTTTAAGAAAAAGTATTTTGTGAAGCTACCGTTTTTCCTAAAATTGAATTTGTGAAACTACCGTTTTTCCTAAAGTTGAATTTGTGAAGGTACCGCTAAACGGTAGTAAATTTGACCTGGACAGACCCCTGTTAGTGCATTTTTAATGCAGTTTCAATACTTAATAATATGAATACCACACATTAAATTAAGACTAGCAGAAGAGAAAACTATAAATGCCGAAAGAAATGAAAATTTACCAGTTTAGGTAAAGATTTTCTTAGAAACACAACAGATAGAATGTAAAAACAGCTATGAAAAACATTGCAAATTTTAAATCATTTCAAATTATTAAAATCATCTAAATTAAATAATTTATTTCATTTATATATTCTGTCTTCCGTAGTTCTATTTTTCTAGCAATTAGTTTTAAATGTTTTAGTAAAACATTACATTAATCACCTAATGTATTATTTTGTTAAAAAATATAACTCCTATCTAATTTTTTTAAGCTGCGTTAGCTTTTCTTTAAGCCTGCTATTGTAAAACTTTTCTAACAAAAGCTTTTTTGTAGCTTGCCAGTGTAAAACTTTCTAATAAAACATTATTCTTTAAATAAATCATGCATATCATAGATTTAATCCCATACATTTTAAATCTGATATTCATTTAGACCCCATTCTTATTGCCCTATATTTAAAATCCCTATATGTTGATAATTTATGTATATTTAAAAATATTATATTAATTTATATAATTAATTGCCTAAAGAAATTTTATTATTTAATTGCTAAAGAAAAATATCAGGCAATATAAGATTGAAAATGTCTTAATAATAAAAAAAAATCACAATTACATTTTATAGTTGAAAACAAGCTTTTGCCATGTACTTTTTCAAACAGAAAACTGACTTTTTGCTATAAAAGATAATAGTTTTGGTACTGCTTTTTTTAAGTTACAAATTATTTCCTTAAAAATAATGCTTACATTAAAATTAGGTCATTGTCCCATTAGCTTCCACTTTACCCTATTTTTATTGTACATCATAGATAGTATGCTTTTTTTCTTTGTCTAATTCCTTAACTTAATAGTTAAAAATCTGATCTAAATAAAAAATAAAGACAAAAAATAATTGAACAATACAACCTTTTACTTTCTTGCTACGATTTGTATTTGATGACGAGGCCATTACAATGTACGATCTAAATAAGAATAAATTTCTTAAATAAAAAAAGTTGAATGGAAATTCGTTCAAAATTTCGCGTCTATCTATTGTGTCTATTGCACCGACAATCGGTACCAGAAACGGTTTATCGTTCTCTATTTCTGTCTAATCAATCCCTCGATAACGATCGGAAGTTCTTAAATCAAATGCAGTGAAAATGGTCCTTATATCTTAAGCCTTGGTTGTGAAGAGCTGAAAGTCAATGACTCCTTACTTATTTACTTTTTTCTTAACCCAAAAGAAAACATCTGTTCTTTACCAAATGTTTGGTCATTTGTAACGTTACGCTGTATAATATTTTAATAAACTTATTAGTAAAGATGTTATTTCCTTGTGGATATACCATTAATTTCATCGATTGTTTACTTTTTTAACACGAAGGATTTTTCCTTATAATACAAGATCTGTATTACTCATGAGTATGTTTTCTGCTCTAAGCCGATAAAAAAACATTTATCATAGTGAATTATTCGAATGTATATATTAACACAAAGTTTGCAAAAAAATATTAGATATCGTACATCCCGGTCCTGAACTATCAGTAATTCCAGAGGCGAAAAAACTAAAAGAGTTTAAAAATTCACATCTTTGCTTTAAACGTAGAACAATTATAAAATTGTTTTGCAAAAGATATTTCGTTAATAAATAAATTGATATTTTAGTTATAGCGGAGAATTGGGTGCATATTTGTTCGGATACAAATTCTTTTCAAATTAAAAACACTTGGTCTTGGCAGTGAGAAACTGAAAAAAATTACAGATTTTTTTTTTTTTTTTAAAAATTGCAATTTTAAAATCTATTTGGGCATCTTGGCTTTTATAGTTGATGCGATGGATAATAATAAATATCCCCACATTCTTTGCTTTCATTGACGCTCCTTCAAATCACCGCTGCTTTTGTTTGTGTATATTGGTTTAGTTTCAGTTGTCAAAAATAGGAGGGATACGGGACTGTAAAATTTCTCAAAAGCTGTTTTTTTATAACTGTTTCTGTAATAAAAAGTATTATTCAAATTGCTCACAAAAATATGGATATATAACTTAGAACATCCCAATTTTGAATAATGTACAAAATAACTAGTACAAAGACCTAAACATATGTGTTACAAATAGATACCAATATGGAAATATCCTCGAAATTAAGATTTTCTATGTCATCAGGAGTGTTTAAGTATTTGTTTTGGAACCATAGTGGTTCCAAGAACATGTATGGTGTGTGTCAGATTTCATAAATTTGTATATTTTTATTGTAGTGGACTATGCACAGAATGGTTAAGAACAGTCATAGTTAAAAAAAATTTGTAAATAAATTTGTAATATATGTTAATTTGAAATTGCTACTAAAATTATATTTTTTATCATTTTAGAAAAGCTATGTATGTAGATAGATGTATGACTATTAAGGTTATGTATTCAGTTATTGTATAGTTTTTTTTTTTTTTTTTAAGTTGTATGATAAAGTCATAGAACTTCAAGAAAACATTATATAGCATTTGGGGATATTTGTGTAGCAGTATCTGCTTGTGTCAATTACTATCACTGAGGTGACAGAGATTTTAAATTTGCCTATATTTTTTTAGAAAATATCTTCAGGTTTGCAACAAATAGTTTTTTTCTTAAAGATTTGAGTTGAAGCATGCGGGATAGACGAGCTGGTCTGAAGCAAGATCTTGTGCAAAAGACTGAGTGAGCTGTTGTAATAAGATAAGGACCTTATTTGCCTTTGGGCAGCAATGAATTATACCCTTTGAATAAGTCTTCTTTAGGGTTTTTTTTTTTTTTTTTTTCATGGGCTATTGCCCAGAAACTGTCATGACTTGGGGGTTTATTTTGATTTAGATATGGATACAGAAATCTTCTCTGCAGAGTTGCCACTCCACAGGGAAAATACAGGAAATTTTGTTTCTTATTCAGGGTTGCCACTCCACAGGGAAAACCTGGAAAATACAGGGAATTTGAAAATCACCTAAAATAACAGGGAAATGCAGGGAATTTTGATTTTTTCTTTACAAACTGGGAAAATACAGGGAATTTTGTTTTTTTATTTTTGTTGTTGTTGTTGTTACTTTACGTCGCACTAGAGCTGCACAATGGGCTATTGGCGACGGTCTGGGAAACATCCCGGAGGATGATCCGAAGACATGCCATCACAATTTTGATCCTCTGCGGAAGGGATGGCACCCCCGCTTCGGTAGCCCGACGACCTGCGCGCGAAGTCGAGCACTTTACGGTAGCACAGTTTAACGAGGACCAATACCGCACACCCTCGGTCCCTACGCAGGCTGATCCAAGTGGTCACCCACCCGCACACTGACCGTAGCCAGTGATGCTTGACTTCGGTGATCTGCTGGGAACCGTGTCTTAACGATCAGTCCACTTTTAAAAAATGGTGACCACTCAAAGCGTAATATATGGGATATTTAACCATGATATTTCAGCTATACTGAACTATTTAATTTATTATAGCATTATTTAAGTCTGTTCAGCTGTTTTTCCAGCAATTGAAACTAATAAATATAGTTAGCCCATTATAGCTGACACAAGAGCACAGTAATTGTTGTTTCCTCTTAGTATATTGCATATAACATGTACAGGGAAAACAGGGAATTTTTTTTCCAGATTTGAGTGGCAACCCTGTTATTTTCATCTTTTAAAAAAATAAAAACCACTCTAAATGCAATCTATGGGTTGTTTAAGAATAATATTTCAGCTGTATTAAACTATTTCATTTACTATGGCATATTTTTTTTAAGTATGTTCAGCTGTTTCTCTAAGGTTTTTCAGCAATTATAACTAGTATAGTTAGCCCAATACAGCTCATACAAAAGCATGATTGTGTTTTTCCTCTTTATATATTTTTTGTATAATATGTGCAGGAAAAGCACAGGGAATTTTTTTTTTCAGATTTGAGTGGTAACCCTGCCCTAGTATTTTTAAGTTTCAATAGAAATATGGTGTTTTTAAGTATTCAGCTCCTCTTAAAGGAGAAAGTTTGAAAGCAACCTTTGCCATATTCTTTGAAATTTTATGATTTTTATTTATTTCTTTATTTTTGCACCTTTTAAACATTTACTATTTGATTATGGTGATAGTGAAAATGACTATGCAGTGATCTAATTATCTACTATTACAGGATTATTTTAGCTTTATAATTCAAATGGAAGACAGCGGTATTGAAAGTGATTCTAAGAGTGCTTTATTTGCTGCTGACTCTACAATGAATGCTGTTGGAGCACAGAGCACTGAAGATAAAATAGCTGAAAATATTGAATCTGTTAAAACTTGCTCCTTGAATTCGGAGGTGATGGAATAAGTATTTTGATGTTTTCTGCTCTGTTTTACAGCTTATTTTTAAAGAAAAGTACTTCAGATTTATTTTTGTACTGCAACGCTTATCAATATTGCTATATCGTACCTCAAAATGCACAGCAGCTATTTTTCCAAAATCACATTAAGAAATTTAAATCCATTCAATGTAATAAGAATGAACAAACTCTTGTTATTTTTTATCCTTCAAAATTTTTTTTTAAAAAAAGAAATAAATTTGTTTACTTTTACTGTAATTAAAGTAAAATACTTACAACTTTTAAGAATCAGACTGGGTTTCATATTTGAAATGTTTTATTTTGTTGAAATTTTCAGGATAGGATCAGGATTGACTTAACATAAAATTATTATCAGGATTAACTTTACATATTAGGTGAGGCAATAATTATTTTAATATTTTTTGCTCTGTTTTGCAGTTTGTTTTTTAAAAGAAATTATTCCCGAGTTTGTGCTGCAATGCTTAGCAAATGCTGTATCGTGCCTCAAAATTTACATCAGCTATTTTTCCACCACCATATTAAAAAATTTAAATCTATTCAAGATAACTATAATTTTTTTTCCTTTTTTTTACGAAAAAAAAATTTATCAAAATTTTGAGGGTCAAAACAGATTGAATGTTTACAAAAAAACATCAATTTATGCATGGCAAAATGTTTTGCAAAACGAGTGGACCACTACATTGACCATCATTTTGTATTCTACTTCTTCCACGCTAACTATTAAGGCACAAATATTTATATTGGATCTTTGCCTTGTTAGTCAACGATCATTCAAAAATCTTTGAACTAAGGCTATCAAAATCTACTTGTGCCAGCAGTCAATAGCAATGAACAAGACTGAATGAATGAAAACTATCTAATGAGTAGTGCCTAAGGAAATCATGACATGTATGGTGTACATTTAGTTTGACTATAAATGTTGCAAAAAACTGAAATTTCACGCAACTTCAAGGTTATTAACTATTTTCTCCTTCAGGGAACAGTATTTATAACCATTGTTGAACAGCCGACCCAACTTCTGGGTTTACGACTACTAATGTTCAGTCCCGTAGCCTTGTAATTTTGAACCCAATTCAGAAGACAAGGGAACTCCTGGATCAAGTATTATGAGAAATTGGCCTTCGTGGAGGACTAACCCACATTTGCGTTACATGGAGAGGAAAATCTCCCTTGATTAGACTGACAGAAAGAGTACTCTAACTTATGATCCGTCTACCACTCAGGATATTTTACGTCAGCTCTGTCAGTGCAAGGCGGGTGCGAAATCAACCAGTCATCGTTGGGATTCGAACCTGGTTCAGCTCATTGGAAGGCGAATGCTCTATCCCCTAAACCACCGGGGTTCTCAGAGAACAGTAATGAAATTTGCTGGAAAAAAAGCCTTGATTATAACATAAACGATATCAATTCCTATTTGTATTTTAATACAGCCTTTACTTAGTAAGTCCCTTAATTTTGATTAGTTAAATACAGAAACAGTTAGGGAAAAGCTGTAATTTAGGTTTAAAAATGTAATTTTGGCGAAATATGGATATCTGAAGTCGGCTCCTTCCCCTGAGGTGGGCTTTATTCTCTTGCTAAAATTTACTGAGGCAGTGGGTTACAAATTGCTATCTAGACAATTGATATTATGTTTGACATTTAATTTTTTATGTTTCCATTTTTTTGTAAACATAAAATTGTGCATTTTCATGAGTTACTGACAAAAACTCAGTTAAATGGATTAAGAAAAATTATAGAAGAAGAAAGAGAATGCAATTTTTTTAGCAATCAGAGCTATTGGCATTTTAATTTGGCTAATTATTAAAAATTGCTGTGATGAAATAAATTCAATTAATATGGCTACAATAATATCTTAAAAATTCGCTAATTTTTATAGATATTTCTTTCTTCTATTTTTCTTTAATGAAAAGAAAAACTTTCTAGCAATAATTTAGTTTTTAACAAACCTTTTCCCAAAACTCCAACAACAGGACCTCAGCAATAAATTCTTGATGTCTATAAATAAAATCTAACCCTTATTTATTGAAACAATGATGAATATTTATTTTTATAGGACAATGAAACTGATGTTGTATGTTTCAAAGGAGGCTACAAACCTGTCAAATATAGTTCTACAACATCGTTACTTCAGAAACGCCTAGGTATGGATGGAATTTTAACGCTTTTATTTGTAATAGAAGTAATAATTGTTTGTAATTTTATTCATTATTATGCTGATTTTAAATCTACTTGTTTTTCAATTCCTACTATTAGTTCACACTCTCCCTATATCTTGTTCAAATTTTCAATCGTTCATAAGATACTTTTTATTCATCCACTCAAGTTCAAATACATTTTAGACTTTATTCAATTCCTACTATTAGTTCACACTCTCCCTATATCTTGTTCAAATTTTCAATCGTTCATAAAATACTTTTTATTCATCCACTCAAGTTCAAATACATTTTAGACTTTATTCAATTCCTACTATTAGTTCACACTCTCCCTATATCTTGTTCAAATTTTCAATCGTTTAATAAAATACTTTTTATTCATCCACTCAAGTTCAAATACATTTTAGACTTTATTCAATTCCTACTATTAGTTCACACTCTCCCTATATCTTGTTCAAATTTTCAATCGTTTAATAAAATACTTTTTATTCATCCACTCAAGTTCAAATACATTTTAGACTTTATTCAATTCCTACTATTAGTTCACACTCTCCCTATATCTTGTTCAAATTTTCAATCGTTTAATAAAATACTTTTTATTCATCCACTCAAGTTCAAATACATTTTAGACTTTATTCAATTCCTACTATTAGTTCACACTCTCCCTATATCTTGTTCAAATTTTCAATCGTTTAATAAAATACTTTTTATTCATCCACTCAAGTTCAAATACATTTTAGACTTTATTCAATTCCTACTATTAGTTCACACTCTCCCTATATCTTGTTCAAATTTTCAATCGTTTAATAAAATACTTTTTATTCATCCACTCAAGTTCAAATACATTTTAGACTTTATTCAATTCCTACTATTTGTTCACACTCTCCCTATATCTTGTTCAAATTTTCAATCGTTTAATAAAATACTTTTTATTCATCCACTCAAGTTCAAATACATTTTAGACTTTATTCAATTCCTACTATTAGTTCACACTCTCCCTATATCTTGTTCAAATTTTCAATCGTTTAATAAAATAATATTTTATTCATCCACTCATGTTCAAATGCATTTTTTTTAATGCAGTGGATGACACTTGATGTTAATACAGTTTTTTCAAATATTAATTAAATAAGGATGAGCGAAAACGAAATGGAATTTTCTGATTGGTTAAGCGTTAGTCATTGTTTTAAATTTTAATATAAGCGATTCAGTTTTTCACATATTTTAAAAATAACACAAGTGATAATTTCTAACTTTCGATATCTAAACAAAAAATAGTTTCCTGCGCACATTTAAATATTTTTTTATTTTATATTCACTGTGTCAGATAAATTCAAAAAGTACATTGCATAGTAGCACGTGTGGTCTGCATCACCAAATTTATACTTTTATAGTTGTCTGATACCACGTGCCTTTTTTTTTTCTAATTTCTACTATTTGTTCAAACACTCTCCCTATATATATTTATATATCTTGTTCAAATTTTCAATCGTTAATAAAATACTTTTTATTCATCCACTCAAGTTCAAATACATTTTCTTTTAAACTTGTAGTGGATGACGCTTGATGTTAATACAGTTTTTTCAAATATTAATTCATTTATTAAACTTAATTGATTTTGGATTAGATTTTGAATTAAATTTTAGAAAAAGTTTGAAGTATTCAATAAAATGTTACTAAAATAGTAGTAGGAATTGACTTTAAAAATTTTTTTATATTACTTGTTATGTATTCAATTAGCTAAACTGACATGATTTAACTACAAAAAATATTTCTAGGCTAATGAAATTTGAATTGGTACTTATTTTTTGTATAGGAGGAATAGAGTTTTTGCGAATTTCTTTTCTCTTATTGTTTTCTATGAATTATTTAATTTTACTCATTAAGCTAATTTCAGATTTATTTATTTTCATGTTTTCACCTAGCTAAACTTTTCGTATTTTAATATAAAAAATTTATAAAAGAAATTAGAATTAACACTACTATACACATGTTTTCTTCTATAGTATATTTTATTAAGCTCTATTTTACAAAAAATATTTGTGTATGTTTCATAATTTTATTTAAGATTGTAAAGCAACTTCATAATTTAATGTTTAATAATTTTTTATGCAGAAAAACAAATTCTTCAAGCAAAAAAGTTCCGTTTAAGAGAGCAAAGTTTAGAAGGTCTTCCTAAAAAACTCCTTCCATATAACAGGTCAGTAAGTCATTTTATCTTTATCTTGTATGCGTTTTGTTTTTATCTTCTATTTATTAATGTCAAAAGAACTATAAATAATTCTGGTTTGACAGAGTTTTAAAAACATTTGTAAAGACCATGATTTTTATTGTAGCAATGTTTTAAACTGTGCAAAATTGCATATTCAGAGATGTTTGAAATTATATTAGTTGACAGAGTGCGAGCAATAATAATCTTATTACATTTTGCTCCCAAGGAACCTTTTTCTTCTTGGCTATGATTTATAAGTTTCTGATAGTGACTATGAGTAATGCATTAATCTGGCCTTATAAAATAAAGAAACTATGTGGAGTGAAATTGATTGATTCTAGTGTGCAAATCATCCTGAATATCACATGCAATCTTGAGTATTAATGTGCAAGGCATATTTAAATGTATGCCTTGCATATATATTTGGTAATTAAACTGTAAATATGGTATGAGGACTGTAACTTACCTAGAAAAAAGAAAAAATCGGTAATAAAACCATTTAATTTTAGGGAGAAGTAAAATATAAATTATCATCAATTATAACATTTATTTACTTGAAAGAAAATTCGCAAATGTCTATGCGTGTTATAATTTTTGAAAAAGACAAAACAGTAATGGTTTGTCACAGATGATTTACCTCTCCCGAAAAAGAAGAAGAAAAAAAAGCTGGAAAGAAGTACTTGTACTCAAGGTTTTTTTTTTTTTTCAGAAGGGGAGGGCTTTTAACAGTTTTTTGGTAAAAAAGAAAAGAAATAAAAAAACTCAACAAGAATTTAAAAATTTGCTGCTTCTAATTTTATTACACATACTGTTAAGTTTTTTGTTATAACAAACTGTTATAACTATATTATAGTTAGTGTACTTGCAGCTTTATGATAAATTTATGATTGAAAAATTTACTAAGCTAATGGAAACATAATTTGTTTAGAACATTTTTTCCCTACACATTAATTAATAACGATTTTCTATTATTAAAAGATAGTGGGATATTAAATATTAGTTTTTTAAACTTTTTAAAACAGCTCTTGCACCTGAAACTGGATTGAATTAAATAAAGCTGTTATATGTTTTTACTATAAGATGATGGCATATAAAGACTTTGAAGCTATTTTCTAACTTCTTACTTTAATTTTAAAATATTAGTCGAGCTTTAGACTGTAAAACCTGTATATTATGCCTAAATACTCATCCATTATATCATTATGCACTTTATGATCTTAATATTAACACTGTTTATAATCTTTGTGTTATTATTATATTCCTTTGAGAAGTTGATCATAAGATTGTTATCTGTGCCTTGGTATTACTTATGTTAAAGCTGTTCATTTTCATTATCTTTGAATTCTTTAATATATATATGCTACTGCTACATACGACATACAGTATTATCTCATAATACAGTATCAATCAGAACAAGCAACTCTCCAAAAACAACCATGTAATACATTTTATGGGTTACTCACTTAATGAAGCCACTTCCTGAGTGATGTCACACTTTGTTTACAAAAACACCTAGAATAAATGTTGGGAAAATATTAATTTATTAAAAAACTTAATTCGCCTAATGACATGTTTCAAGCGCTCAAAAATAGCCACCCATTTTCTAGATTTGCCAAACATGAGAAGAAACAAAAATGATTTGAAATATAAAATGCAAAGTTGCCAACAAAAAGTGGAAATAATGGTGAAAAACTAAATTAGAAAAACTTTAGCAGCGGATGTGAATAAATATAACAAGAATAAAAATGAAAAAATAGAACAAGGAAAATAACTGTGGCTGAAAGGATCAAATCAGGTTTTAAGGAATTTCTATGCGCTATGGAGAGGTGTTGTGGAAGATGGCTACTTTTACTCTCAACCAAAATCTACAATATGGATGTTTTATAAATATATATAACCGTCATTGAACAACCGACCCAATTCTGGTTTTAAGACTACCAATGTTTAACTACATATCCTTGTAATTTTGATCCCAATCCAGAAGACAAGAGAGCTCTTGTGTATTGATTTGTTATGGAAGCATGAGGACTATGCAACGCAACAGATCTAACGTGCACCAGTCACCATTTACTACACGGGGAGTCTACACCGGCAGGAATCGAACCCACGATCTCTTCGGTATGGGTCCAGTGCCCTACCAACCAGGCTATCTCTGCCCAATGAATATATGGTTGACCGTGTAGAGCTAACTCCAGATGGTGCTAGGCATTAAAATTTGCTGTAAGACTTCTGAGTTACTACTTCCGATTGATTTCCATGCCTAAGCTTGCCATTTAATATTATTTTATTTGTAGTCTTCACAATATTAAACGTACTTTCAATTTAATTTTCAGCGAAACAAATAACGAATGAATTCCGAAGACCCCACAAGCATGCTATGATGCTGCCCAAAAAATAAATCTGGCAATATTTTACACTATTATAACCAAATAAGGAATAGCCCCAAAATTTTAGCAAATCTTACACTTTATTTATGTTATGATATTAATTTTCTTAAATTTGTGTCAGACTCACAACCTCTTAGAATTTTTAAATAGCAGAAATCTCTTATGAATGGTAAAATTTTGCTTAAATTTGACCAAACATCACAATAATAAAACTTCCTAGAATATTAAGTTTGTTCACATATCCCCTCGTAAGCATGGCCTAAGCGGAGGGATACACCGGAAGTTTTTGTAAAAATTTCTTCCGGTTTTAGGAAGCTTGTTATTGTTTACATTCAGTCAACAATCCATGTAATGGAAGGAAACAATAGGATTCCCCATAATCGAATCAAATTAAGTTGCATTATGTCAGGTTGCTATATTGTGATTGTACAAAAATAGCACAAATAATGACACACAGCTTTAATTTCATAGATTAATAATAAACTGTTTTGCATATTTTAAATTTGTTTTACACTTTGTGCTCATCTTTAGTGGATGTTGATACAATGTTTCAGCTGTAATTGAATTATATATGTGCTAGGTTGGGAAAGAAAAACAATGCATGCTTGCTAATGTACAATTAAGAAATAATATTGTAACTATAACACATTTATAATGTGAATTAAAATATTTATTATTTTATAGATTAAATGTACCTAAAACTCAGGCACCTGTGGTGTCAAAAACAGATTCTCACCCTTTAGTTTCATGGGAAAGTGACAGGTATGAGTTTAAGATTTTTATTATTAAGTGTTTACTGATATAAATTATTTTTGTTACAACAAGTGAAGAGAAATTTCTTTATTTTTTAAAGGAATTCTTTTTTTAAATATTTAATTATGTTATTCATATATCAAAACAAAATATTTGATTCTGATGTTTATACTTTTTATCTGTATTTGAAAATCCTGGTATATATTAATATAAAATCTAACAAACTTTGTACTGTCAAGGAATTTTATTTTAACTCCAAAAATCAGGGAAAGTTGCAATTCTTTTACAAGAACCTGGAATATTCCTATATCATACCTGGAAAATAACCTATCTTAAAATTGTCAGTAACAGTAATCAGTTCGTGAGATTCAAGTTAAATAATTCAACATCTATTACAATTATTTGTTATAAAAATTTCATATTTTAGTCAAACTGAAATGTTCCCTTCCTCATTTAGTATCTTTTTTACCCAGAAAATACTAATATTTCACATTAATATAATCAAATAAAAGAATCAAAGTTTTCTGATGAAAATATGGTCTCAATTTTAATTGAAATTTACCTGGAAAAGAAGTCATGGAATTTTTTTTCTGAAATTGAGTGGGAATCCTATCTAAATTAACAATAGTTTAAATCTCTTAAAAATTTTCATTTAAAATATTATTGGCTTAATTTCACATTTATGCTATTATGATTATTGTTTATTGGCTTTTTTCTGAATAAGTTGAATATAAGTTATTCTGAATAGTTGGTTTTTTACAGCAGCAGTTCCCAGTTTTGTTTAACTATGGAACCCTAAATGATAGATCCTTTCTAAGCAGAGCCCCAGCTTTATAAATAAAGTTTCTTATCAATTAAAAACATAATAACCAATAAGACTACTTTATAGCTTGAAAATTATTTCATGAGAAGAATATTTTTTCACTTTTTTAATAAATATAGTCTTTAAACTAGGGGTTTTGTATAACAGCTGTTTTGTCCAAGTTCAAAGTGGCATCTAATCAAATTCTTAATTAATTTTTTAGTTTGAAATTGAATAAAATAAGCATATTTTTTTTTCTCATTGAAATAAAAATTTATTGTTTGTTACGTTGAGAAAGAGTTATCAAGGAAACATATTTTTAATTTAGTTATTTAATTATGATTTGAAAAAAAATAGTGAAAAATGCAATTTTTTTTAAATATAATTGCATAACATTCTCTTAATTTATTCAATACTTTGTTGTTGTAATTATAGATTTCAAAAATTACTGCTGATTAAAAACAGTCCTTTATCTTGGAACCTTGTTAGTATTCTGAAGAACCTTAGTGTTACAGGGAATTTCTCTCCTGTTTATATTTCTTTGTAAATATAAAATAAATTTGAGAGCAAAATAATTGTTTCATTTTTACCTGTCAACTTGTCTGGTCCCTGAGACAATAGATTATGTGAAATAAATCATTTGTTTATCTTGCAGTGAAGATGATCTTGACTATCACCCTATTACAAAGTCTTCAGTGAAGGAAATTTCTGAACAGCTGTTGAAAGATGGTTACAACTTGGACTTGACACCTGATGATGAAGACCTTGATCTGATTCCACCGCCAAAGCCAGTCTCACAACGATGCATTTGCTGTTCTGTAAATTGTACTTGTCTTATTCAGTAATATTCTAGTCAGGTGAATTATTATTATGCTCAAATAGTAAGGAACTTTTTCTTCTAATCTTAAACAATAGGGAAATCTTGCATTCATATTCTCTATTCATTAAATGCATGATGAATTTAAATTATCCATTTATGCTTAATTTATACCTTAAACAGGGTTGCCACTCTATAAGGAGAACAAGGAAAACCTGGAAAATGCAAGGAATTTAAAAATCACTTAAAATAACAGGAAAAATGCAGGGAATTTTGAGAGTTTTTCTTTAGAAACTGGGAAAATACAAGGAGTTTTGTTTTTTATTTTCGTTTTTAAAGAAATGGTGACCACTCAAAGTGCAATCTATAGGATATTTAAGGATGATATTTCAGCTTTACTAAACTATTTCATTTACTTTAGTATTATTATTATTTTTTTTTTTAGTATGTTCCGCTGTAACTTCTTTCTTTAAGTTTTGCCAGCAATTAAAACTAGTATAGATAGCCAAATATAGCTGACACAAAAGGGCAGCAATTATGTGTTTCCTCTTAATATATTGTGTGTAATATGTACAAGGAAAACGCAGGGAATATTTTTCCCTGATTAGAGTGGCAACCCTGTTAAAATTCCCTGTTTCTAACAAGGCTTCCACATGGTCAGGAAGTCATGGAATCGTCAAGGAATTTGATTTTGGGGTATAAAAAGTCTCAGAATTGTCAGGGAATGAGATTTTGGACAAAACTTTGAAAATGAATAAGTTAAAAAAAATAAAATAAAAGAAATAATTTTTATTATTCTTCTAAAAATGTTGCTGCGACGAGGTTAAAATTTTTGTTAGCATTCTTAAAAATTTGAATATAAATTTATTAAAATATAATTTTTAGTTTTAATTTTTTTTTCTTCTTAACCATGTTTGCTGATTTATAAATACTATGTTTTGAAAAAATAATCTATCTGTATAAATAGTTTTGATTTTTAATCACAGAAAGGATATTTGATGACTGGCTGTATTATGACTCATGTTATTTATTTTAAGCTATCTTACAATTTATTTAGTATGCGAGGGAACTCTGGGATCAAATATCGGGAGAAATTTTTTTCGTTCGTGGAGAAATTTTTGATTGAACTTACCCTCATTTGCATAACACGGAAAGGAAAACCTCACATGGTTAGCCTTACAGCAGGGGTTCTAACCCACGATCCGTCTACCACTGAGGCTATTTCCAGTCAGCATTGTGATTTATGCGAGCCGGATGAAGAATTCATATTGACCAGCCATAGCTGGGATTCAAACCCGGTTCACCTTGTTGGAAGACAAACGCTCTGTCCCCTGAGCCATCACTTCTCTTTTTTCTGTGTTTATAGCAAAGAAAATACCAAAAGTTTCTTACTTAAGTATAACAGAATATATTTTTTTATTGCATCAGAAAATCTTCATAGAGCAATGCTTTTTTTTTGTCAAATTATTTTAGATTGATGTGTGAAATGTGTAAAAAGTATTATTTCTGCGATTATGAATGTAGAATTTTTCTGTTATTTAATGTTAGAAGATATAAGTCTCATTAATGCTGGGCTGAATGTGTCATAAGTTATATGTTTTATTCTTATATTATATTTGGTGTCATTTTTCTACTTTATTATATTTACTTATCTATAAATATTATTATTACTCATATATTTTTAGTATACTGCAATTTTTTCTATATGATTGATATATAAGTGGGATTAGTTGAAGGATACTATTATGGCTCTTTTAAGAAATATCAATTTCAATATTTGTTTTGTGTTTCTGTTTAAGTTATGGAATATAATTGTTATGAATCCCCCTAATTACTCAAAGTGTGCATCTGTATATTGTAATTGACATCTGTATTTTTAAAATCAAACTGTTTATTTAAAATGTTAGTTTTCTCAAATTTAATAAATAGTCACCACTTTTTACATTTTTTGGTGAAGCTTGCAATCCTGATGTTTTAAAATTTAAGTACCACAAGCTGTTATAATTACATACTTTTAACCTCCTTAGAGTTTACCACAGATTTCTGTTTAAATAAAAAAAAAATTTATACATGATATTTTTAAAAATCAAAATAAATACCTTTTTTTTTAATTGTTTAAAAAGAAGGTACTAGGCTGATTGAGCAATCATTGTTACTTTTTCATTATGTCATAATAGTATTTGATCAAAGTTGTTTTTAGAAATCATATTATACAAGTCTTATTACCCCATTCTATATTTGTGTTTAATTCAAATTTTTTATTGAATGTTTTTTTAATAGTATTTTATAAATAATGGGCATGATTGTCATTTTAAGTCAATTATACTGATAGATTGTTAAATGATGTTTTGATGTTTTTTTATGCATTTGCTTTTTATTTACTTTATATGTACTATAAGGTGCCATATCTCTTAAGTTCTAATGCCATTGTTAAACTAAGTTTTAATTTTTGTAAATTTGTCTGTTCTTTATTGTTACTTTTTACTCAGTTTCTGCTCGAAGTATTAATTTGCCACTATACTTTTATTTTAATAATAGATTACTTTTTTAATCTAACTATATAGTTAGAACACATAATACATCATTGATCAGTACAATTTACATAACAGGCAAAAGAAATGTTTGTTATACCCATTCAATTAAGTTAGGTTTTTCTATTTGTAAGAATATGTTATCACAAGTCATCAACAACACACACACTCAAGTCATTCAACCACAATACACTTCGGTCCATTTCAAATGAAAGTGAAGAATGAATCATTTTACATGATTGATGAATTACTTGCAAGTTCACGTGTGCATCTACTGAACTGTGTTCAGTGAGATTCTTGCACTATCATGTGCAACTCTGCTGCATTTTGCAAGATATTCTCAATTTCAGGCTTCATTTTTCGCTCTCTGAAATCAAATCGAAAAATCTTTTTATATTGGCTAATATAAACAATAAAAGAGTTATTTTATCATTAACTAGTTATTGTCATTAACTAGTTATAGCTTTGTCAGAAACTAGTTATTTTATCATTATCATGCAAAGTCTTTAAAAATTATTTTGCATTTTGTTAATGTATATAGTGCTTAAAAGGGTGCTTATTTTTTGTTAAGATATTTGGCTACGCACCCTGTATATTCAAAATATATTCTTAAATAATTTTAAAACTTAAGCATTTTAATGCTCAAATGACAAAAATCAGATTGAGTGATTTTACTGCTTCCTGATGATTGGCTTTTCTGTGATACAACCTACAAATTATGTATTCAAATAACGAACTTAAATGATTTTTTTTCTTAGTTATTGCCCCATGGGCTATAAAAGAAGGAAAGAAATTAATATTGTTAAAATAAATTATTTCTTTATAGCTTTTTAGATATTTTATTTGCTATTAACAAAAATAGATCATTCTATTACCTCCAAAGCTATTTGTTTGTTCTTGTTATTTTTTTTTACCAGTAGAATATGATTTGTTTCTGTAGTTTTATTTTTTCTAAGTATTATTTGTTTCATATTTTTTACTTCCAATCTGTGATTCTCAAATGGTTTATTATGAAAGTCAGTTAGTTGTATTGCAAAATATTATGTGCTAAATCTTACAATGTACTTTGTACTTGTGTACTAATTTTGCCGTATACAGTGTGATTTTCAGATGTCCAAAGCCTTGTGATAAAAATGGTGAAATATGGAAAAAGTATTATTGTAATCCTAAAATATTTCAAGAAATATTCATTGCTTAATCCAAAAAAAAAATGGTATCAGTACAATTTTGATTTTTATTATTATTTTTCTTTAAATTCTTAACAAATTAACATGATTAACTAATAACTTATATATTTTAATTCTAAAAAGAATATGATTTACAAATATTTTTATAGCTTAACTATTTTAATTTTTAAAAGTTATCACCTAAGCTGAAATAAATGTCTTTGATGTTTGGTGTAATTTGATTCCATAATATACAAACCAGCAAAGCTTCCAGCTTATGAGATATTGCCATTTGTGCCAGTGCAATTCTTATCCAATACTTTTAATAATGCAAATTTCTTTTTTATTACTATTTTAGGCAACATAAGGGTTACAAAATTATACAAATTAAAGAAACAAAGCATTTATGGTTATAAAGATGTGATATTTAATTTTAAGAAAAATATTTTAAAATAATAGAAATTATTGTAAAATAATTTATTTCAATAATGGGGAAAAATGTTTCAATAAAGGGAAAATGATGGGGACAAATGTTTCATCAATTTCACAAAATTTTGAAGATCCTGTGTTAAAAGTGAATTTTCTTCTATATATTTTATTTAGAAAGAAAAATGATGTGATTTTTTATGTATTTTTTCATTGAACATTCCAAACTAAGAAATAATATTAATTAACAACTTGGGTACCTCCTCAGTTGTTAGCTATAAAAGGTTTGAAAAGCATATATATTTAAACGTTTTGCTCAAGCATTATTCCTTTCATTTTATTTGGAAAATATTACCTAGTCTCCTAGTCATCTTATTATACATATATTAATAAAGTAATTTTGCTAGTTGGAATTTATTAACACAGCAATCCACACTTTAAAAATTTCAAACACTCTTATATCAAAACGCTCTGTAAATTTGAATGGAATAATTGATCATTTCTTAGAAAAAAAATCTTTGATTTAAATAAATGTTTTTTTATCAAAAATTTCTTAATTTAAATCACTGACCTTGCATTATGTAAATTTAACCAGGATAGAATAAACAGCAATATATCAAAGTCTGATTAATCACTTCCAAGGAAAGTTTTATTTGAAAAAAAAAAAAAAAAACTCCAAAATTTTTGATTTCCAGTTAAAACCAGAGGGTGTTTGTAACAATCTTCTTTCAACTCTATCTCTGTTTCATTAGGCAATAAAACAAGTTTTGGTTTTTTTTAAATTAGTGATTTGATCTAATTGATGGCGTTTTTCTTGCTTAACTATTAATCTGTAAATTCTAATGTTAATTTTTTGATAAGGACTCTAAAAATATTTATTAACGGATTAATAAAATATTTAAAGTGATAACCAAACGTCCTGTTTATTCCTGAGTGCTTTAGCTCCCAGTGAAATTGTACAGTGTAATTTCCAGATAATTGTACAGGAGAATTACACTGTAATTCTCCTTTTCTACGTTCATAATATTACATCAAAATAGCAAATTTTTTATTTGCTATACCACCCCAAAAACCCATAAACATAATATTTGAAAAAAGCCAGGTCTAAAATATAAAATTAGAGATGTGTTTTTGTACTGGCTAATTATTTGATTGAGCCATGATGGCACAGGGGTTAAGGCACTAAGAAGAACTCAGATTTGAACCTCAGTGATGGCTTGATGCCTGCCAGATTGTCTAAAATGTAAAGGCAGCCAATGTACAATATTGATGCCTCATTGTCACCTTTATGTGGTTGGTCTCCCTGGCCGACTAACATGTTGCTGTATGTAGTGCTTTACTAATTATTTAATTCAATATTAGTTATAGCATATTTTATACTGAATTGTATTTAATCCTATATGCTTTTTAAATATCAGTTAATTAAAATATTCAGTTTAATTAAAATAATGCATAAATTTTCCTATAGGGTGTTCTGTAAAGATCACTCTTAAGATATAGATCATAAATTGTAAAAAATGAATGCTAAAAATGTTTACACATTGAGAATCGCAATTTATATTTAAAAGTGGGAAGAAAATGTTGTCAAAATCCTACAGGAAAAGATATTAAAACTTATTTGATTGCCAGAAAGAACTTTTATGTGTTTCTAATAGCTGTCTTACAACTCGCCACTGTTTTCTATTGCAATAAAACCTGTTTTGGTGCTCACCCGACTTCCTGTTTTGACTAATCTGCATTTTTCCTCTCTAATATAAATTTGGTGCTCCCTATGTGTATACCTTTTTTTTTTCCTTTGCATTTGACAAGGAGTATAAATATATATAAGGACTGTCCTAAATGAATACTCTGTATTTTAAAATAATGCAGTGCCAAAGCACACAACTTCTTTTATATACCATTTTACGTTCTTAATATTTAACTTGTTTTAAATAGTGCAGAAATGTAGACAATTATTGAATTCAATTAAACTTGACATAGTTGTAAAAAAATATCATTTTCCTTTTTCAATAATTAATGGATAATCAGAATTTCCCTGTATGTGATTTTAAAATATATTCCTAATTTTGAGTAGTCTTAAATAAGAATCTTCATATCGATGTTTGCTTTCTGTGCCTTTTTTAATATAGTGAAGCGCCATTTATACATTTTTCAGGAGACCTATATAAGTCGTATGTTACAGCTGAGGCTCGAAAATCCTTTATTATTGACTTTCAGATTAACATATTTACTTCATTATAGTTCGAAATTAAATGTTTCTCCACATTTTACCTAGGTAATGAGCACATTAATGCGTTCCCTATCGGTAATTTTAAAAACCTCTTATTTTCATAAAATAATATTTTCATTTAATTGTTAAGTGTTATATTTTTGATATATAACATTTTAAGTCGTTTGATTCTTTTTGTTTCAGTTACTTAATTGATTGATGACTGATTCGATCAACTAATTTGTTCATTCTTTGATTATGTTAACTTGATTCTTTAAGATAAATGAATAACATAATGTTAATTTTAAGCATACATAAGTGCTATTGCGCCAGCAAAGATCTTATTTTTACTTTAATGAGTGCTTAGTAGATAGGTAATGTGCTGACTATCTTAAGTAAATGGCAGATTACCTAGGTGATTTGAGAAATGAAACTTTTGGTACCTATCTAATAATTCTGCACACCACCTCTGCAGAATAACTGATTTATTCACCTTAGCCAGTTATATATGTGGTTCTTTCCATGCAGGTTATGTATGAAATAAAATATTTGAGGAGTTGAACTTGTTTAAGCTTCACTGAGTTTATCGATTCCAAGCCAAATAATTATGTATTAAAAATATATATATATACGGAAGGAAGAAAAATGTATAACCGACGATTTATGTTTTCTTTTAGTATAAGAGAACCATTTTAAATAGAGTAAGAATAAGTTGGAACTGCAATGAAACGACGTGTCATGAACGACAATGAAATGAGGAATGTATAAACTGTGTTTTACAATATAAATTTAGAAACAATTTAAATCAATGTTTGGTAAAAAAAAAATTTTTATTCAAATTATAAATCGTGTTAAAGTTAAGATGTTTCTTGTTTCCAAAAAAAAGTGTGCTTTCATCTTTTATTACTGTTTTTGAAATTGAATTCATGTTATGAAATGTGTCTAGTCAACTTTTATGCTATATTGTAAAATTAAATTATGCATTTTATAACATAATAAATTGTTGGAAAATTCGTACTAAGTAGTGTGTTTTATTATTGATAGATGGATTCTTAAATTATGCAAATACATTCGAAATAACAAATCCTGCATTTACTACATCAACTCGGAGCAAAACTCTCGAACGTGTGCTTCTAAAATGGCTCGCTGGTTTTTCACTAAAGACTCGAGTCTCCCACCCCAATCACTGCTGTTTTGTTCCATTTAAAAGAGTTGATTTGGGTATTCGTCCTCAATCACGGAAGTCTTTCGGGCTCGGTACAAAAAGCAATATGTAATTTGCTGCTCTCTAGACACCCATAGTGCTTGCAACCAGGAAGCCTTGATCCTTAAACTCTATAAATCCGGTATTACTGGTAGAGCTGTTTTTTTTTTCATTCACAATTTTGTCTAACACAGAAGAATAGCCATTCGATGACGGAAAGTGCTGCCTGATCCCCATCTTGTTCTCCCCGGCGACATACACAAAAATTTCCTTTTTTTGGGCTCGATATCTACCTTATTGTGTTCGCTGAAACCAGTTACGATGTGAAACCTAAAATGCTCTCTCCAAATTGAGAAATGGTGTAAGGATTGGAATCTTGAAATGGTCCCGGAATAGAGTGCCGCCATTAATTTCTCTAGAAGACGAATTGCTGACAATTTCAGTCTCAACATTTTCAACAAACCCATCCCTTGTATCAAAAACCTTCGGATTCTCGGCCTACTTTTCTCTAGCAACATGACTTTTCACTACTCCAGGGTGTTAAAACAAAAAATCCTAAAGTAACTTTCTATGTTTCATTGCATCTCTAGCACGCAATGGGATACTCAATCAGATCACGTGCTCCGAATTGTCAACTCTTGACTGTGGAAGTTGCATCTTTTCTTTCTCCAGTCAGACCAGTCTACGAACCTTAGACGATTTATATAATGCTGCCCTTCGCTTGCCTCGATGGATGCCCACTTCATTCCTTCTGAAAGAAGTGAGTACACTAGCTTCACGATATAAATGGCTTCTTCATTACATAAATGGCTTGTAGCAAAATTACCTACATTTTCCTCCATCTCGCTTTTCACAAGGCAAAATGATACCACTCATGCATAGATGGATGACCAGCAAGAATATATTTCAATATACCACACTCCATATGTTTCAATTTATTTTGATAATTTATCATTCCAAACTAAAAATTTACTCCCGCTACAGGTTCCAGCTGCGTTTGAAAAATTTCGCTCTCAGAATCTCTCAATTTGTACTATTCTGGTAACCAATGAATCTAAACAATTATACAAAATTAGAGTGGAAGTGTATACCTTCCAGGAGGCACACGATCTCAGGTCAGCTTCCTTCACATTCATCGGTCTTTACTGCTGAAGGTTTTGGCATTTTCTTTGCGCTCTCAGGCAATGACCACTATATCTATTTAACGGACAGCAGTTCGATGATTCTGTATCTCACTAAAGGCACCCGAAAGCCTCGGAATTTCTTTGATCAAATCAAATCAGACAGTGAGATCTCTTTAATTTATTTCGGTTCCATCGCACGCAGGAATAAAAGAAAATGAGCAAGAAGATCAGCTTGCAAAATGTGCTAAACCAAAATTTTATTTCATATCATCACCTGAAGATCTTAGCCAAGTCTTCCTTAAGAAAGCGTTCAATAAAGAACCCAGAGTGTGGAAGGGTTGAAAATACTTCCTTTCCTTCCCTCACCTTGATGAATTTTAGTATCACCGTCCATTAATCAGCTCTTGATGTTATAATCGCCAGGCTCAGAACTAAATCTCTTCTGACTATAGTTTGTCTAAAGTAAGAACTCCCTTAGCAATTCACCTGAACCCGTGGAGGTGACTATGGTAACGAGGTATGACTATTTCAAGTAGGGGTGTGGGGTCATTGTTTAGGACAGGCTAGGGTCGGTGAAAGAAACAGAATCTTTTTCTTCTGTCAATTGTGTTCGCCCTAGAGTGAAGAAAAGCTATCCTTCCTGAAATGTGCTATTCTTGCTTCCATAGCAGCAGACTTTTTTTTTGGGGGGGGGGAGTTCTTACAGCAGACAAACTATAATGTGATCTTACTAAAGTGCAAATTGATACAAAGCCCCAAACTGTCCGTCCTGCAGAGTTTTTCCACACGAATGATCACTTCCTACTGGAATGTTCTTCATTCTAGAATGATCGCAAGAAACTTATCCAATCCTTATCTTTTCAGAATCCATCCATCAATCCTTGAACCAAACTCCAATTCCTCTACAAATTCTTTGAAGCCACAAATCGTTACTGCCTTTTTGCAGCATATTTTGCTAGCTATCTAGTCCCGCAGTGGACTGATCGTTAAGACACGGTTCTCATCAGATCACCGAAGTCAAGCATCACTGGCTGCGGTCAGTGTGCGCGTGGGTGATTTACTTGGATCAGTCTGCGTAGGGACCGAGGGTGTGCGGTATTGGTCCTCGTTAAACTGTGCTACCGTAAAGTGCTCGACTTCGCGTGCAGGTCGTTGGGCTACCGAAGCGGGGGTGCCATCCCCTCTGCAGAGGATCAAAATTGTGATGGCATGTCTTCGGATCATCCTCAGGGATGTTTCCCAGACCGTCGCCAATAGCCCATTGGGCAGCTCTAGTGCGACGTAAATCAACAACAACAACAACAACTTTGCTAGCTATCTAGCCTCAATCATAAGCTTCATTAACAGAAACACAGAGTTATAAGCTAACGCAGAGAGCTCATTGCACTTTTCTAAAATCTAATCTACTACAAACATTTCGTCGTGCTTTTAGCTCGCCGCACTCAATACTCAATTCTAATGCAAAATTACAAAAATTTATTAATTTTTGGGTATTGTTAAGCGTTTCTGGAATTAATTGCGTGTTTAAATTCAAAACGTTCTTAAGGCTGAATTGCAAAGTAAAGCTGATTGCTTATGGCTGATTCCGAGAGTGGTAATAAAATGAATTTAGACATAGAAATCAACTATAAAAACCATTTTTTAATATTATTGGGGTATTTCCTTATTTGTACCTGTTTGCACCAATAAGCATCGCCAAGGGATTTTAGTTCTTGCAGAAAGTGTTTAAAAAATGTGTAGTGGTTTGCCCGGAGGTGTTAAGGAGTTATAACCCTTTAAGTTTGTCGCCTCCTCTGACACATAATGCATTAATTTTTTAATTTTCTTTTTTAATTGTCAAAACTTGGTGATTGTTGTGGTATATTTAGGAGCCGATACGGATATCTTCTCATGTTATTTCGTTCTATTCCCGCAAGGAAATAAAATCCATATTTTCAATATTTGAAGCAGAGATTTTTTTTTATGCCCGTATTTGTTTCACATGTAATTTTCAGAAATATCATTGCAGAAAATAAGAGAGTGCATTCAGAAATGTTTTACTTTGAAATCAAAGTTTTAATAATAAATAATTTAAATATATCCCATTTAGATATTGCTGAACTTACATACTTTGTTTTGTCAACTCTTTGTACTGTGTTTGCAGGGTATAATTTTTAAAGAAAAGCATCTGTTTTGAATGAATTTAGCTATATTTTAAAACACCGTTCCCAACCTTCTTAGCTAACAAATTTAGAGTTTTGTGAAGAAAAAATTATGCCATAATTTTATTAGTAGTACTATTTATACTTGGAAATATTACAGTGACCAATTTGTTACCTATTATTTACAAATAGCGAATTTACACCGTGCACATATAACAGTAATTAGTAAAAGGTACTGTGTTACTAGAAAAATAAAATAACTTTATTGTATTCTCTTTGCTGTCATAACTGTAGGTAAATTCAAAGTTGATTTCAAATTGGATAACTTTAGCTTCAAGTCACTCTCATTCAATTGATCAGTAAAAAAACCTTATTCACATAAACAGGTTGTCGGAAAGCCCAACAAATGTCATTATAATTTTAGCCAAGAACATCTGAAAACCGGTCTGTGTGTTTTGCTTATTAGGGGTTGTACCAGACTTTTGTGAAAGGCCCATTTTATGAAATTTTGAAAAATTTTAATTTCTGATAATATTTAAGGTCTTTTTTTTTTGTAAAAAGAAAAAGGTAAAAAAAGAAGCAAGTTTTAAATTTATAAAATTTTAGTTCTAAAATATTGAATTTAAGACATCATTAAAACTTTGTATTTAACAACAAAACTTGGTACTTTTCCATTTCTCCAGAGCAGGTAAATTGAGTTATTCTTATTTTTAAAGAAAAAAAAGACGTCAAGAAGTTAAATTTCATAAGCCAAGTGACTTTTCATTAGCAACTTTATTGCTTGCACCGGCAAAATGTAAAAGTACCCAACATTTTTGTGAAGAGTCCATTTTTGCAATAAATATTGTGTGGAGGGTCTGTATTTACAAGAGATTATTTTAAGGAAAGTTCATACTTACAGGAGATTTTTTTGTGTAGGCACTGTAGCAGTGTTTTCATAGCAGAAAAAAAATGGGTGAAAATTTCTCACCCTTTCTCAAAAACAGGGTGAGATTTCAAAAAGTTAAGTGAGATTTCTAAAAATTAAAAAACAAAAACACAAATAGACATGAAAAAAATCATTTCTTCAATTATAATACATTTTTAATATCTTCTAATCTTTAAAGTATTGAATATTTTTGCTGCATCATCATATGGAAAATGTTCTATATCTACTTTTTCATCAGCTATTCTCATTAGGTAACTCAAATGCGTTTTTGTTTCGTTTTGATCGTTTCAACCCACATTTGTTTCATTTTAATTTGTCCGTTTCGGAGTAGAAGATATTGCCTTTACAAGGTATTTGTCCATCTTGCATTAATGCGCAAAAAATTTGAACGTCTTACATGAAGAAACCTTACCTACAGTAAACACGTGGTTGCAGAGAAATGCGTTCTGAAAGAGGTTCGGAGGGATGGTGTTCTGTAGTTCTTAAAGATTCTGAACAATACTGGTAAACAGGGAAGCTAGATAATGGGGCAGATGTTGAAAATAATGAAAGATCCAGGAAGAAAAGTGAAACGGATTTTATTTTAAATGGCGCAATGAGAAATTTTTTTCAAAATGTGAGAAATTTGCGAATTTTGAAATTGGTTTATAGAATGCACGAATTTTTCGCAGTAATCATTTTTTAATGCGAGAAAAGAAAAAAATATGCGAGATTCTCGCATTCTCGCGCTGTAGTGAAAACACTGTGTAGTTAGAAGAGATTATTTTGTGGAGAGTCCTTATTGTTATGTTTGTATGTCTTTTTAATATGATTTATTACTAAAGGCTGTATTATTTCCGTTAATTAGTTATGGGCACCGCGTTTCTAATTTTAATAATTTCATTCTTTATTTTTAATGGATTTTCATTTTTACTATACTCAATAACCCCATCTAAATGCTTCCCTTCACCCCTGCTTGAAATTGGATCATCTCACAGGTGTGATTGGGTGGACAATTGCAGCGCCGCCTTTTAGTGGGGAGGAATACTATATTTTGAGGAGTTTTATAAATTTAATCTTATAATACTATATTATATTTTGTGGAGGGTCTGTATTTACAAGAGATTGTTTTGTGTAGGGTCCATATTTACCAGAGATTATTTTGTGGAGAGTCCATATTTACAAGAGATTGTTAATATATTTTTTTTGGGGGGGGGATTTAATGGCCCACTTGTGAAACAGCCCAGTGGTTGGGTATTGCTACTTTAAAGTATTCAATTTTATGCAAATATATTTCAAAGTTGGTTGATCTGATAAAAGGATTTAGTGCTTAGAACACTGTCATATTTGCTGTCCACAAAAAATTACCATACTTTTGCAGTTAATCATAAATTTAAAAAAAAAATTATTTGAAATTCAAATCTATGCATTAGTATTATGTATGTCAAAAATAATGTAAATTTAAACAGTAATTTGGGTACTCTTTTTATTTTTTTCTTTTACTCTTTTAAGTTATAAGGCTCTTATAAAAAAAACAGCTCAGCTATTTTTAATTTTTTTTTTTTTTTTTTTTTAAATCCTTTATTGGAAACTCCAGTTTCATTTTCCAACTATACTACCAAGTCTTATAAAAAATAAAATTAATTAGTATTTTTTGTTTTATATTTTTTGGTTGTGGAATTTTTAAATGAATTCAAAAACTCATTCTAGAAAATGAGGAACATGGCAGTTTGGTCGTGGTTGTGATTGATCTGAATCCTTCTCCCCAAATGATAAAAGATGGAGAGGTATGTTGTTTTTCATTTTTCTTAATGCAAGTTTTTTTCTATAGTAAATAACAATTGAATCGCAATAGAAAGGTCAAAATTGATTCACTATTTTTAAGCCCTTTGTGTATCAATTCAATTAGAGATTATCTAAATTAAACATGATGTTATGTGTCCTAGATTGATTAAAGAATTATTGATTGAAAATTGAATTATTAATTGAAAAAAGTCTTCAGTATTTTTAAATCTGCCTTATATTCTTTGAACTCATAATAAACCCAGACTTATATATATATTACTATTGGAAAACTCAGTTCTTACAATTTTTGCCAGTGTCTTATATGCATAAAGCTAATTAAAAAGGATATTAATATTGTTGAACCTGCCAGTATTTTTAGGTTTATTACAATCAGCCTATATGCGTGCTCAAGGGCTTATTGAAATAACTTGCTCTTAGCTAATGCTGCTAGCATTTTGCAATGCACCAGGGTAATTTTAGAAGTTTAATATACATCTAAAATCAAAGGAGTTAAATAAAAAAGTTCTAAAAATTTTTAAAGGTTAAAGTGAAGGATATTTCTTTCTAAGTGAAATCAAACAATTATTTTATAAATTTTCATAATAATTTCACTAACATATTAAATATGTTAGTGAAATTATCATGAAAATTCGCAATATTGATTCTAATCGAGTGTTAACATGGTGCGTAGCATTTTAAAAAGTGCTCAAGGGTGCTTATTTTCAATTTTTGTTTTTTAAAAGCTCTTAAAGGTGCTTTTTTCATGGGGTATTTTTAAAAAGTGCTTAATTTTCCCTTTTTGAAAGTGAGATTTTTTTTTTTACCACATTGATTTTCGCTGCGTATTATGCAAAAGTGTGGTTTTCACTTTGTTCTATTCAACATTTTCACAATTCATTCAACAACAATCTATTTCAACTTACCGTTAGACTGTAGCGCATGATAGCGTCAATCATGTTGCATTTTTGATGAAATACTCGGGAGTCCGCATGTGGGTTGACGGAGCTGGGTATAATGAGATTCTTGCACTCACGTGTGCAACTCTGCTGCATTTTGCAAGATATTCTCTATGCAGGCTTCATTTTCCACCCTCTGAAATCGAACCCAAAAGTCTCTCGATCTTTTTATGGTGGCTTATAATCAAGAAAAGAGCTTGTCGGAAACTAGTTATTTTATCATGATCATGTAAAGATCTCATTTTGCATTTTGTATATAGTGCTTAAAATATTTTTTGAGTGCTTAACAAGTGCTTTAAAGGTGCTTATTTTTTGTTGAGAGATTTGGCTACACACCCTGATTAATGTTTCTTATTATTTTTCAGTGCATTATGCCTCATTGCTTAGATGCTGTCATTAGTTTTTGTAGCTCTCATATTATGTTGAATCCATTAAATAAGCTGGCTATTATCGGTTGTCATACTAGAAAAAGGTAAATTTTTTTTGTGATTTAACTTTTCTAGGTAAATTGTGGAAAATAGTTTTTATAATCCTATTATTTTGAGAACCCTCTCTGTTCATAATTTACTTTTGTTATTTGTTTTGTTTCTAGAAACAAACCTGGTAATCAGTCGTTATTTTCGAAAGTGGAATAAGTCTATTTGGATGCATGTTAGTGCATTGATGCATGTTAGTGTTTAATTTAATATAGATTGTAAGTATTTTGAAAGTGAAAAAATATAACAGGTTTTTGAAGTAAAAGCATGTTATATTTTTTATGTTTAAAATGCTTTTACTTGAATGTTAAAAATATTCAGATTTCAATGTCCAACCTTTGACTAATTGTGATTTTGAATACAAAAGAAAAGTAATAAAACTAAACTAATAAAAATGCTTTGTATTGAATGATGCAGTTTAATGCCAGTAATTAAAAATTATTTAAAACTTATTATTACATCGGATAATATTCGTTCCATTTTAGTGCCTATTTATATCCATTACCTTCTTCCGAATTGGAAGGCTTGAAGCCTACTGATGGCCAGTATGAACTCTTTGCTGACATTAAAAATGCAGTAATAGCAAGTGTAAAGAAGCTCATACTCCAAGGTCGGTATAAGATTTTTTCTCTTTCATTTTTATGATACTGGTCCTAACATTGAGTGAAGGGCCACTTGAAGGGCTGCATGCCTAAATATGTAATAGTTTTGTTAGCTATCTCCTGCAATGAGTTCTGTGAAAAACTAAGGTAAACTTTCTTTGTCGGAGGTGAGGAAATTTTATAACCGTTGTTAAACAGCCGACCCAATTTTTGGTTTGCAACTACCATTCTTCAACTCAGCCTTGTAATTTTGAATTCTTGATGGCAAGAATTGACATTTTTACATCAGCTGAAGCCGATTTGCCTGTTTTAAGTTTTTCAAGATATCAACAAATCAGTTTTTCTGAAGTGCTTTTATAAGCATAAAATTATACCTAAATTTAAAGGCTGTAGTGTACTTGCACAGTGTGCTTTAAAAAACATTACTCTTATATTAACAAATTTTAGCTCATCTCATGGATGGACTGGTTTTCGGTATAGCAAGGTGTTTTTCGACTTGCCAATGTGGATGGTGTAACAAAAAAGCCTCACTATTCAAAATTGCAAAAAGAATATCTTCCTAGAAGCAACTATACCTTTTCTTGATGTTGATGTTGAAATATTTAAAAATTAACATTGAAATTTCAATAATCTTGTAAAAAATCAAAAATTTTAGTTTTAAAATATTGACCCAAGGAACGTATTGATACTTTTTAAAATAATGAAATATTTTTAAAATTGCTCTAGCTTATATCATTTATTTCAAAAATGTACTCCCTGAATGGTTTAAAAAATTTAAATTTTTTTTAACCAATTTATTGTCAGAGTAATCGCATGTGGAAATTTATTTGTTTATTTCCAATGGCAGAAGTTGGCTATAAAAACTGAAGAATATAAGGAAGGATAAAAGCAGTACCGTAAAATTCATTTTCTCATTAGACGTTCCTTATTTTTTTAATATCTTTGTCTATCGAAGTTCCATAAAAAGTTCTACATTGGAGTTCCATTCTACGAAGTTCCATACAAAGTTCTACTCTGGCCATCCAAAGGAAAAAGCCCACAACAGAGGAAACAATGTGGCTTAGACAGCAAGCTATGTCCATATGCAGCTAAATAGTCCTGTTCTGTGAAAAATCAGGATTATGCCATAGCCTTACAGCATGGCCAGTCCGGGACAGTGTTTGGTTTATGATTCTTTCCTTTTAATGATGTATAAATTAATTGTATAATAGTGAATGAATAAATTTTATGACTAATATTGATACAATTTACATTAAATTGATTATTTTACTAACGTTTTAATTCTTTTAGTTATAGAAAATGAAATATATGTGGAATCTCTAATAGCTGGTGCAATGACGATGGCCTTATGTTGTATCCTTGCAAAGTATTACATTAAAACCTCTAGAATAAATATTGGAACTGTGTAAACTTAGTTTAAACTTGTAATTTATGTTCTTAATTTAGAGAGAAAACATATTTTTTTCAATTTTGAATATTTATTTCATAATTAGCAAGGATCACTTTGAAAGTTCAGTAGATCATAGAAATAAATTTAAGATATATTCATTTCCTCATTTATAAACCACATATTATGCTTATTTTTTAAGCGTTATTTATTTAAAATGTCATTTCAGCACTTAAATTTAGCAGAATTTGTGCTAAGTAACTATGACTTAGAGAGGTTGGGCAACTTCAAAGAGTCGGTCACGTCGCCCAGAGGTATATTTTATCCAAACCCTAAATCATGATTAACAACCCTAAATCATGATTAATGACAATTAAATCATGATTAATATCTTGCTGTTCTCAGGCCTTAATGCAATGTTGCCCTAAATGCTCAAATCTTTGAGCAGAATAGACCTCACAATCACAAAGTATGTCGTGAAGTCTCCACCTCAAGATGACACCCTCGACAAAGAGAATCAGATACAACACCCACCATGTCTCTTGAGGGTATAGTGTCCAGTGAGAAGGGCAATGATTTTCCTCGAACTGTATTGTTTAGCTTACGAAGCTCTTTTTGATGCACACTGGGACAGTCACAATTCCGCTCTTTAGCTTGTCTCTGACCATCCGAGTTGCGCCATTGCTCACGGGCAATCTTGCCATGGAACTTGAATATCGATACCCTGAATGATGTGAGAGAGATTCCCAAATCTGGTTCAGGACCCCAGAAAATTGCACAGGAGCCAGCCTGTGTTGCTTCATCAACCAGCTCATTTCCGAGAATACCCATATGTCCAGGTACCCGATACTAAGTAACTATAGTTAAATATGCGTTTTCCAAATTACTGTAGAAGTCTGTTATGATGGCAAATAGAATTGTCATTATAGTGAACTTGTCTTTACTAGCAAATTCACATATTTAATGTTAAAATAGCAATTGATCTGCCCTGAAAATCCTCTTGTTAGTTCTGGTATGCAAATCTGGTGAGAGGTTTATTGGCTTGGACACTGCCTATATCATCTGACTGCGGTCAAAATTCAGTGGTATCCCTACCATGTTCTTTAAAAGAAAGGAAACAGGACTAGATGCTTGGTAATAGCTGCGTGATGTGGACTAGTGTCCAGTCATTGTGAATAGATTGTAAAGAAATGCTTTACTGATTGAGTTTTTTGCAGCTATCAGAATAAGGGAAGAGTTTAATCAATTAAAAAATGAAATTTATTAACTCTATTATCACTTAATCTATAAAAACGAAATATTACTGGTAATTGGGTGGCAGTTGGTTTTGTGTTAGACTACATATGGGTTTGAGTGTTTTGCAATGTATTTTTTTGTTCAAGAAGGTAAAATGTTGTGTGTTACGAAATATTGTAATATTTACTTTTAACTTAACAAGATATCCATCGTTCAAGAAAACTGGAGATTACAGAAAAAAAGATTCCAGCCAGGATTTTAGTAAGTTTGTTTTAAACTTTTTGGTCAAAATTTTAAGTTATAATTTTTATTTCTTTTAATTTTCTCTAAAATCAGTACTTTTTTTAACTGAAGGGCTTAAAAGATAATTTAAAAAAAAAGATCTTAAAAAAATACAATTGTGAAAAATGCCTTGTGATATTAAGCTGACAAATAATATGAATTTTCAAAAAAAAAAAAAAAAAAAACTGAAATAAATAAATACTTTTTAGGAACTGAAATTTTATTACTCGTTGCTATGTTTCTATTTGTGAGTAAAAATAGTTTTGAAAGAATAATTTTTGAGTGAAAGCCTACTGTGCCTCCACTGTCCTGTTTATAGTGAACTCCTGGTAATTTATCAATAGTATTTTCATTTTTTAATCTTTTTTTGTTTATTGTTTCTGGTGATAAAAAAATATGGTTGCTCTAATCGGCTAATACTACAAGCATGTCTTCAAACTCTACTGGAACTTGAAAATTAATAAATTTACTATAAGTATAAAAAATTTTAGTTGAAAAAATGTATTACATAATTTATTGTAGTTACTTCTGCAAGTTAATAAAAACAATCTAATCAGGCATTACTAAAATTATAAGAATGGCATTTGTGACAAGACCATTAAAGCAAGATGAGGCAGGCAGGGAAACAAAAGATGCCTGAATGATGGATAGAGGCTCTACTATAGAACAAATGGAAATTAAAAAATCGTCTGCCGGTTGCTACCCATTCTCCATTTTTTTTGGTCAAATATGCGTCAAATGTGTATGAAAGTGTTATCAATGCTTTATGATGTTCTGAAAATAATTTTATTCCACACTTGTTTCTTGAACTTTCGTCTTCATTTTAGCAATGAACTTGGTATTGTTTATTTTTAAAAAAATGCTTCAAAAGAAATGCCTTTAACAGTTTTTTTTAATTAATTAAAATTTTCAAGTGGCAACAAATTTTAAAAAGTGGCTATTGTTAAAAATGCAAGGAAATCTCCCTTTTAACCAATCAAGAGTAAGTTACATTTTATAATCATTGTTGAACAGCTGACCCAATTTTCGGGTTTATGACTACTAATGTTCAACTCCATAGCCTTGTAATTTTGAACTCAATCCAGAAGACAAGGGAACTCCTGGACTAAGTATTGGGAGGAATGTGCCATCGTATTTTTTGACAGAACTAATTAGCATTTGCGTTACATGGAGAGGAAAACCACACAAAAAAACACATAGTTAGCCTGAAAGGCAAGGGGAATCTAACCCATGATCCATCTACCACTGAGGATATTTTACGTCAGCACAGTGATCGGTGCGAGCCGGATGCAGAATTTATATCGACTGGGATTCGAACCAGGTTCGGCTCATTGGAATTCGAATGCTCTATCCCCGGAGCCATCACGACTTCGAGTAAGTTATAGTAAAGAATGAAACAGTAACAGTTGCTTCAGAGCACAGGGAAAGCTCCATTTTTGGTGATTTATTGAAAATGAGCCTTACGGAATGATAGGCCAATGGAAACAGATTACCTATTGAAATAAATTGATCACAGATGAAAACTTAAAAGGCTTTACAAAATTATAATATTGATGAATTTTGGAATTATAGAAGGAAGATTTAGAAATAGAATTTGACATCTGCTTATTTGTTCATTTACATTGAATAATTCATTATTGGGTTAGTGAATTATAAATGTTATATTTGTTGGGTAAAGGGTTAGTGAATTAAATATTAATGTTTTTTTTTCAGTCTTGCTTTGAAATTAATATCTGAAATAGACTTAAACAGTCTATCGTTGTATTCTAAGCTGAAATATTTACCAATACTGATAATCAATATTTTTAAAAAATAAAATTAATTTTATTTTTTAGGTAGTGACTGCATCAGGAGATAGCGCTTCTCAGTATATGAACTTTATGAATGTATTTTTTGCTGCTCAAAAAGAAGTAAATATTTGTAACTTTTATTAGATATAGAATAATAAATTAAGATAAATTTGAATCAATGCTTGTAATAAGCAATAAGCTTATTAGCATATTTTTTCACGATCACATTAGAAAAGCTTTACTGTTCTATTTACATCCGTCAGGCATGAGATTCTTCTGACTTTCTAACCTTTAGAGAAAATTCCCATTTTATTTTATTCTCTCTTTAACTAGGATGGATATATATATATATATATATATATATATATATATATATATATATATATATATATATATATATATATATATATATAAAAAGCCTAAACCTGCAATGCCATATAGAAAAATTTACAAGAGCTGTTATCCTCAATGATTCTAAAGCTGTTCTGTTGGCTATCGTTTCTGACAATAATCCCATAGCACAGGACATATTAGATTGCTGTTATCATCTTAAAAACCTGGCATCACCTGAGAAAACTATAGTATTCCAGTGGGTTCGTGCCAACTGTGGAGTTCCAGGCAACGAGAAAGCCGACTTCCTGGTTAAAAAGGGTGCTTTAATTATGCTAAGAATTTCTCATCCTATGCCCTTCCATACTATTAAAAATCTTATTGAAATATCTATTAAAGCCAGTGCTCAGGAAGATCTCTATAACCCTGTTTCCCAAAAGTCCTGGAAAAATGCCATTCCAAATTTGTGTAATGGCCCAAGGTGTAGAGCAGTGGCTGAATTCCGCCTAGCTACTGGGGCATGACTGCCTAAGAAACCATCTTTATAGACTCAAAATTGTTCCTTCTCAGATAAGCACTCTGTGCAGCTCTGGACAGGTCATGGACTCCACACATCTACTCCACTGTCCTGCTGTGGACAATACTTTTCTCTCCGAGCGTTATTGGGAGGCTAGAGATATGTTAGATTAATGAACTCATGTTTCAGCATTTTTTGTAGTACTCTGTGTTCTTTCTTTTAATTGTTTTCTGCTGTAACTGTTCATAATCTGCCATTAGAAATAAACAAATATCTATATAAAGATTAATATTTTCTTGGATTGTCAGTGTGCAAATGTAGTAAAAATAAAATTAAATAAGTTTATAAATAATTTAGACATGTTTCCTTCTTGTGCAAAATTCTTTAACGCTCTTTTTTATTTAGTTGTTCATGATGTTACTTTATTGGTCTTCTCATACTCGTTCTTTTTTCACTCTAATGCATTATATACTTTCTAGACGTGTGCACTAATTTCTTTTTTTCAATTTTTATTATAGGGTATATTAATTGATGCTTGTGCTATTGAAAAAGACTCAGGCTTGCTGCAACAGGTGAGGGAATGTTTAATTACAAAAATAAATAAATAAATTTATTTGTAAAAAAAAATGCATTCAAGCATTGATAATCTAATTAAATATAAGAAAAAATATAGTAATCAATCCAGCTATGTTACTTTTTATATAAAAATGAAACTTTTATAAAGTATGCATTATTATTGAATGAAGTAGCTGAAAAAAGTATAAAGATAATTTTGAATTCATTTTTCTCTAGAAGGCACAGTTCATTTAAAAAAAAAATAATTAACTGGATCAAAGTTGATAATTTAATACAGTTGAAATAAATTAAAATGGCTCTTAATTTACCCGCAGTCGAATGAAATTCCAAAACATACATTACGAAACATTTAAGAAGTTACTCATAAAAGGTGGCTAAGTTTGATATAGGATTTTGAAAAAAACCTCTCTTTATGAAATATAAAAATTAATCATACTGATTATTTTATTTAAAAAAAAGTGAAATCCCTAAAATAAAAAAAAATCCGACAATATTTTTTATCATTCTCTCATTTATGTTATAAATTTTGACAATGCCATTACCCAAATTATTCTTCTTAGTACTACAGCCCAGAAGAGGCCAGGATTGTTCCAACCAGCTTTTTGCATCAGAGATGCATGTTGTTTCCAACTAGTCATTTTTAATGTTTTCAAATTTTTTTCAACGTTATCAAACCATGCACATGGAGGTCATCTTTGTTTTTTAATGCCGCATGGTTTGTTGAAAGTTAACTGCTTTGTGGAACTGTAAATTTCTGATCTAAATAACTGACCAAGATATCTTTATTGAGCACCCCTTCTATCTCTGAGACTTTTGAATTTACTATTTTTAATGATGGTTTCGAAATTTTTATTTTAGACTCTTTTGATTTGAATGGACTTAAGGATTAAAAAATAATCTTGAAAAGTTTCTAAAAAGACTTTACATTTTTATGAAATTAAAAAGTAGAAACATATTATATTACAGGGTACTAGTGTACTCTAACAGAGTGCAATACCACAATAAGCATGACATATTTCCTAGCTTTTAAAATTTCTTAAACTTATAATTTTTAAATCATTCTTAATCAAATCATAACTAAATCAAATGAATTAGTTAATTTTTATTAAAATGTACAAAAAGCAAACATAATATTTTATTCTTTTCTGATCAATCAATGTAACGGCTAACTTTCAATTTCAATACTAATGCAGACTCATTGGATAAATCACCAACCTTAGATCTCTTCCATGCTCCTAACTGTCCATTGGGAACAAATCATTCACTTTCAATTTCCAATTTTTGGCGATTGGGGATGCCCTTTTGGACATCCCAGTCCCAACCATTAAAATATGAAAAGTGCTAACTAAAAATTCTCGGTGTAAGAGAATGTTTTATCTTGATCCCTTTAAGGGATTTCTTTTATTTATTATTTTTATATTTTTGAACTATGGCCATTTTCAATAATTAATAAATCAATTTTCTTAAACGATTTTATTTATTTATTTCTCTGAGACAATTATCATTTTATTACATCCAAATTAATATGTATCTGTTATGGCCAAAAAATCAATAATGCTATTTGTACAAATCTACTAATAAATTTAAAACGATCACCATCATAATACAGAGGAAATTATTAATAGGCCTGAAGCAGCATCTACTGCAGTTGTGAAACTGTTTTTGTTGTATTCATAAGCTAAAAATTAATAAAATAAATCTATGTTTCTTTCGAAATAAAAATGAATAAGGAATCTTAAAAAATATTGAGAATGGTTATTGGAGAAATATATTTCTTTATTTTGGAATTAGGTTATTTTATTTTGATTTAATAATTTGGTGGGAAAATCTAATGAAAATGTTTATAAAGAATGCATGTCCTTTTCATAATTTATTCAATGTATTGCTATTAAAATATTTTTTTTCAAAATTTTGCTCTTTTTTATTGTATGTTACTTGGACAATTTCATAAAAATAACTGATGGGTTTTCACGTAACCCAAGGTTTCTGTGAAACTGCTGGTATGGGTATCAGAATTGTTGTCATGGTTATTTACTTAAATTAAAGAGCATTAAATAAACAAGTTTTCTTTAAACTCTGTATAATTTTTTAAAATCTTTTTCAGGGGTGTGATATTACTGGAGGAATGTATTTGAAAATTCAAAATACAGCTGCTCTTTTACAATATTTGTTGGTAATCACACAAAATTTATTTAACTGTTCTTTTGAATATTATATTTTATAGCATCTATTTATTATTCATTTTGTTCTTATTAATTTTTAATATAAACTGTACTCTTCCGTTTATTTGTGGTCTATTTTAAAATAACTAAATATAAGATAAATAAATGCTACAGTAAATTTTGCAATAAAACTTTTTCCATGTACTAGTTATCATTTAGTCTACATAAAATACTATATCACAATAGTTTGTCAGCATGAAATACTATGTCACAATAGTTTGTCAGCATGAAATACTATGTCACAATAGTTTGTTATCATAAAATTCTATCCCACTGTATTTCGGCTACATAAGTTTCAATGTCGTAATATTTTGTCTGTATAAAAATCTGGAAGGATTACTAAGGTTAGTTTTATGTACAAATGTCACTTTTTATTAAAATTTGGTTTATGACTATCTTGCATTTAGATCTTCACTGAATTAAGCCAAATTACTCTTTCATTATTGCAAATTTAGATCAGAGTTATATGGATTAATTTTGATTCCCTCCCCCCATTTGTCAAAGTGAATGAAAATAATTGTAAAGCTAACGTTTTTTTCCCAATGGCATTTACAGGTATCAAGAATGAGCTGCAACAATTAATTCTTGTTATGGGGTACAGTCAATATTATTATATAATCTATCGTAAAACCTTAACTCTTAAGTAATTCTAAAATACTGTGCTGCTACCATGGTGGTAGCATTACTAACTACTTATGAACGTTTAAACAAATCAAGTTGAGAGACATTTTACATTGACTGTAGCTTCTATCATTTTTGATTCTGTGAAATGTATTTGTGATGTTATTTAATACCAGTACTTAAAATAATGCCTACGTATTTGATTTTTTTAGTGGATATTTTTGCCATCTTTAGAAACCAGGAAAAAAATGATACTGCCATCCAGGGTGCATGTTGATTATCGAGCTGCCTGTTTTTGTCATAGAAATTTAACTGAAATTGGATACGTTTGTTCAGTATGTTTATCCAGTAAGTACTGTAACAAAGCAAGCTATATTATAGAAACAGTTCTTTTTTATAAAAACGCATATGACAACCACACATAAATTAAGCATAATTAAAACACCCATAACTGGTTAGTAATAACCTTGCAAAATAAATGGAAAAACCCGTAACAGTTTAATATACACCTTAAATTCAAAAACGAAAACCGTTCTCATTCAAAACTCAACAACTCTGATGTTCGATAAATTGTCTCGTGCTTTTATTTTTAATTTATCTCGTTATATATTATTCTTATTCATGTGTTAGCCAGATATTTTAGCCTTTATATTTCCTACCAGTTCTTTTTTTATAAAAACACATTTATTTGACAACCACTCATAAACTAAACAAAATTAAAATAGCCATAACGAATTAGTAATAACCTTGCAAAATAAATGGAAAAACCGGTAACGATTTAGTGTGAACAAATTAAAAAACAAAAACTATTCTCATCAAAAATCAACAACTCTCTGTTGTTCCATAAATTGTCTCCTGCTTTTATTTTTAGTTTATCGCATTATACTTTTTTTTATTCATGACTTTGTTAGCCAGATATTTTTTAGATGTTTTTAGACTTTATAACTACCCAGCTTTTTTCTCTTTGTAAAATTTACTGCTGTGTCACAGCAATTACCTATGCTTTCATTTTATTTTTTCTACAGCTAGATCAATACAGTAAAAATAAAATGAATGTTTACAAGACTCCCACAGGTCAGAAAAATACTTTTTCTTCCCTTTTACAAAAATGTCTGCAATATGCCTGGACAATGACCCATCGTAAAATTGTCCGTAACAGTTATGTGTTAATGAGATTCAAATAGAATAATTTTAACCTATGTTATAATTATTCATTGAAAAAACTTCGAATTTCAAAAGAAATTTTCCTTGATATATTTATTTAGTGACATTTTCTTTCTCAAAAAGCTAATGTATGATTTTGGGTTGGTTGGTTTAAACCAAATTATGATGATTGATTAAATAGAGGGTCAAAAAAAAAAAAAAAAACGGTTTAGGGTAAATAATTTTAATATGTCTTATAATTTACTCACAATACATTAACAAGACATACAGAACCTCTGCTTACCTCTACTGACGACTATCTTGTCATTATGGAACAAAAGAAAAGCTAAACTATTTATTACAAATTTGTTTTTTAATTTTTTGTATAATTAAATTTTCTATTATTAATAAAAATACTTCCAGTTTGATTGTTACAAAATAAAAAGAAAATATGAAGTTTTCTTAAATTTTTTTTAACAATTTTAAGTTTTATTGCTAATGGAAATCTGTATTATTTCAAACAAAAATAAATCTGCAATTTATAAATTTTTGTAGAAATGATTTTCTACAAAAATATCTTTGTTAAATAGGATTGGAATTTTGTTTGAAAAAAAAAACATGTTTTTTTCCAGGGCAGTTGTAGAAATTAGACAAAATGGAAGAAACTAAATATGACCAATACAATCGTTTAACAAGAAAAACTCAAACATATTTAATTCAATATAGTAACAAAAATATAAAGTGTATGACATTTACTTTTTTTTTTTAATAAAAAACTTTATTTGCTTATTTATTTATTAGTTTTATGGTGAATTTTAAAATCTTTATATCATATTTTGGAAGAAACCAGACAAAAGTGGAAGAAACTAGACAAAATGGAAGAAACGGAATATGACCAATACAATCGTTTAATAATAAGTTTTACAAAAATTACTCAAACAAATTAAATTTAATATAGTAGTGAAAAATGTAATGTGTATCATGTTTACTTTTTTGTTTTTTATTTATTAGTTTTATGGAGAATTTTAAAATCTTTATATCATATTTTTTGAAGACTCTGTTTAAGTATTCATACTTAACATTATTTGATTATAAAAATTAGCTATTTGTAATTGAGAATTCATAATGTGTTTTTAATAGTATCTATGTTAAGCATGTGATTTGTAAATTTAGTGATATTAATAAAATTCACTTATGCTGCTTCAAGAGTACTTCATATAATTATAAAATCTAAAAAAGTTTTACTTTATTCCTTAATATAAAACATTGAAAATCTAGTTATCTTAATTTTTTAAGAAATTTATAAAATAAAAAAAATTTCCAGAGTTCTTTTTAGAAATTCTTTTTAGTTTTTGCTTATTTAAAAATAATATGTTAAAAAGCTCAAAAATTAATACTATTATTTAAAGTAGATTGCAACTATAAACTGTGTTTAAAAACTCTTTAAATATTTCATATTTCTTTTTGACAAATAGTTTTTTCCATTTGGTTAGAAGAAACCTGTTTCTTTTGAGGTGGTTTCTTTTCCAGTGTGGTAGAAACTTGCTATCCCTGATGTAAAACATATTGAGCAAATTAAAAATTAAGTCCATGTCCCTCAGAAATGTTTAAAATAAAATAGACATCCCATGTTATCTTTTGCTTTTCTGTTAGGAGAGATAGCAAAAAATATTTTAAATTACAAAAAAAAAGAAAGAAAAAATTAAAACTGTGTTTTTAGAAAAGCATTCGATTAGTTATATTAAAGATAAAATTATTCAAATTATAAATAGATAAGTTATTTACATAAAAAACAACAAAAAAAACTTTCCTTTGTTGTATTGCTACAACCTTCTTCATCATTACACAATTTCACTGAACCATTTGTTTGTTTTATTTTATTACGTTTTAATCCTTTTTCCCCTGACTGCAATGCTTATTGGTATGATTACTAACACTTTTATCATTCTTTACTTTTAGTTTTCATTCTTCTTTTTGAGTTCGTATTCCTTCAGTTTTTATTTATTTATTTTAACAAATGAATGTTAATCAACAGTTTCAAACTATTAACAATTTAAATTGGAGAATTTCTAATTAATTCTAATAATAATAACTGCTAATAATAAAATATAGTTTAATAAAACAGTTATGGCATTTTTAGAATTAATTACCTCAATATCAAATTTATAATTAAAAGTTCAGCTGTTTTTATATCTATTTTAGCATGTGTACCCCATACAAAGCAATTACCCCCATATCAAATCTATAATTAAAAGTGAAATTGTTTTTATGTTTATTTTACGTTAATAATTTTCAACTGTTATTGTGCTGCTATCTTCAACTAATTTTATTGTTATTACATACAATTGTAATGACAGTGAAAAAAATATGAAATATTAATTTCTCTTAGAACATTTTTTTCAAAACATCAGTAAAGCTTTAACAAACATAACGTTGGTATAACATTTACAAACTGAAACATTATCAGTCTTCCTACGACCAAGCTAGCTAGCAAAGAGGTAGTAAAAAGTAAAGATCAGTTCTTCACCTGATAGAGAATATTTATCATAGGGTTGCTTTTGCCTGAAAACCTTAACTCGCCATGCTAGCGGAAAGACTGGTGAGAGTGGCGAGCACTGCAACAGTGCTTATTTTTTCCCCTATTTTGTAATTTATTTTAACATAGTGCGTGGCGTTTTTAAAAAGTGCTTATTTTCGTTTCTTAAAAGCCCTTAAAGGTGCTTTTTTCATGGGATGTTTCTAAAAAGTGCTTAATTTTCCCTTTTCGAAAATTATATATTTTTCCTTTACCATGTCGATTTTTGCTGCATATTATGCAGAAGCGTGGTTTTCACCTTGTTCTATTCAGCGTTTTCACAATTCATTCAACCACAATCCATTTCAGCCTACCGTCAGTCCAAAACGTATGATAGCGTCAATCATGTTTGATGAAATACTTGGATTCTGCATGTGTGTCTACTGAGCGGGGTTTTGCAAGATATTCATTATGTCAGGCTTCATTTTTCACCCTCTGAAATCGAACAGAAAAATCTCTTGATCTTTTTATGGCGGCTAATATAATCAAGAAAAGAGTTCTTTGTCAGAAACTAGTTATTTTATCATGATCGCGTTAAGTCTTTGAAAATCATTTTGCATTTTGTTAATGTATTTAGCAAAAATATATTTTGAGTGCTTAAAAATTACTTTAAGCGTGCTTATTTTTTGTTGAAAGATTTAGCTACGTACCCTGTTTAATAATTTTTTTTTCTTGAGAGTTTGAACTGTATAATTTTTACTACTAATTCTGAAACACAAATTTATGGTTTTAAATATTTTTATTCAGTAATAATCTTAATTTTTAATTTAAATACTTATGTATGCTTACAAAAATATTTTTTTTATAGTTTTCTGCACTTTCAGCCCCATCTGTTCAACTTGTCAGTAAGTCTTGCCTTTTATTCATATTTTTTTATAAATGTTCAAAGTTGTATTGATAGATAGATTTTATATAACTATCCATGTTCAGTGCTGGTTCTTTTATGTAAATGTAAACTAATTGTAAATAGTACAAGAAAGTGTTTTTTTAAATAATTGTTTTCATATTTAGTTTTATACAGAATTTTAAATTAATTTTATTTTACTCTGGTTGATTATTCATAGTTATATATGAATATAAAAATTAGTATGCTATTTGTAATTTTGTATCATGAGTAGCATTGTATATGTTTTGCATAAGATTTGTTAATTTAATTTTGCTAAATTTTGTTTATATTTTAACAGTTTTTTTTGTAAAATTAGATTTTATTGTACTCCTATACATAAAATAATGAAAAGCAGTTTAATTAAAAAAATGTGTTAAATTTGTTTTTGGTTCCAATTGCTGTTCTTCTTATTTATTTATTTAAAAATATTTTTAATTGTTTAATTATAATATTTAATAATTTCTACTTTAAAAAAATTTTGAGGACTATTTTATAAATTTTAGTTTTGTTTTACTAAAATATTTGATATGTCTTAATTTACACTTTTTTTAGGACTGCTTTCAAATTAGGCGCTTTACCTACTATTGGAAAAAAGAAGAGAAGACAAATTCCTTTACGGCATTGACTGTAAAAATTCTTATCTTATCATTGTATTTTTCCATTATTTAAAAAAAAAAAAAATTGCTTCAAATTTGTATTTATTTTTCCTGTTTTACACACAGGGTGGCCACTCAGTCTGGAAACCGAGAATTCTCAGGGAATTTCACGTCGATTCTGGAAAATAATTTTGTCGCGCGTCGTCGCTCTTTTCTTCCCGTTCCGTTATGTTTAGTTTTTCGGAGCGAAACGCATCTGCTTCATCGCGATCAAGCATCACTTGATTATCCTCCAATGAATGCTTCGTGTCCCCGCGAAAAACCGTTTTTTTCCCCTCCCAATTTTGAAAATTTCCGACCATGTTCCAAAAACTAAAATTTTTGGGAAGTCCTATTGGAGAAACCCAAGCCGCCCGAATGATAGTCGGATTACTGCGACTTCAGCTACAGAGTGGAAAGGAGTCTAAGCGCTTCGTTTCGACCGCCGATATTTGATTTATTTATTTATTTTTTTGCCTGACTGATTTTTGGAATTTTAAATATTAGGAACTGCACCGGAATCTGCTAAAATTGCGATTTTTAATCAGACGATTTTAATTTCAATCATCGATTTTCGTATTTAACTGATTTAAAACTTACGTGTTGCAATTTTTTTACGCGATTTAAAAATCGTACTAGCAATTCCTATTCACTCAATTTAAAAATCCAATATCGCGATTTGTATTTAAGCATTTTTGAAACCCAATATCGCGATTTGTATTCTCGCGAGTTTAAAATCCAACGTCGCGATTCGTATTCACGAATTTTTAAATCCAATTTTGCGATTCGTTATCACGCAGTTGTAATATCAGATATTGTTTTTCGTATTTGTACGCTATTTAAAAATTACTCACTGCGATTTTTATTCACGTGATTTAAAAATTATGCATCGTGATTCTTATTTACGCGATTTAAAAATTCAATATCGCAATTTGTATTTTCGTGTTTTTAGAATCCAACAGCTCGATTCATATTCACGCGATTTTAAAATCCAACCGCACAATTCATATTCACGCGATTTTAAAATCCAAAATCGCGATTCATATTCACGCGATTTTAAAATCCAATATCGCGATTCATATTCACGCGATTTTGAAATCCAAAATCGTGATTCATATTCATGCGATTTTAAAATCCAATATCAAGATTCTTGAAAGAAGTAGAAGTAAGTTTTCTCTTGAATTAGTTACTATAAAGATGTGATATATTTATCATTAGTAAGTAATTTAATAGTCGTGCCTTCCTATAATTGCTTTTTTTTTTTTTTAATATATTAGTGGTCAAAATTTTAAAATTATATTTAAAGTTAACTGTCTAAATGCTTCTGCCACTTTAAATATTGAATAGAAATCTCCCAGCATAATTAAAAGTTGCTTTTATAAATCTCAGTATCATATAGAGCATAGAAATTTACTCTGGAAAACTCAGGGAATTTTTTTTGATCTGGAGAATGGCCACCCTGTATACATTTTGTTTCAATCCTTCAGACAAATTTAAAGCAAGTCTTCCATTATTATATTATTGAACATTTTTTAATTGATGAAATCAAGAAGCTTTATTTCTATTTATATGAAAATAAAAAATATTTTGTGTAATGTAGCACATTTTATTCATTGATGAATAAACATTTTTCTATCAAACAATTAATTGATTTTTATTAGTTATCAAACATTTCGAATGAGTTTGCGAAACCTTCATTAAAACAATGATTATTTTACAAAATTACATTTTATTGGTAAAAAAAAAGTTCACATGATTAAATCGTTGAATAAAATAAATTAAAAAATTGATTTGTGCAGGGAACATTCTAAGCTATGGAAATAAATATGAAAAAGTACTTTATGTTAAGATAATGATAATAGATGGTTTTAAATGTTTAACATTACATAAGTTGGATGATTCCATTTGTTTGTCAATTGTGTCTTGTAAATATGTCTAATAAATTATATGTGTTCTTTATTTAAAGTATCTGTTAATCAACACAGCTAAAAGAGACATCATCTAAAAATAAACAAGACTATTTTTCTTTACATTAGGATTTGTGGCCCTAAAATATTAAATGTTAGACGCGATATGAAACACATGGTATCAATAGTTAAGTTAGATTAGTCCAAACTTTTTTTAAAAAATTTTTGAGAATTCTGCCATAGATAATTTAAAAAAATTTTAACAAAATTCAATGCGAAAAATAATTTTTAATATTAATTTATTTTTAATTAATAAGGGTAAAAAAAATTTAATTTTAAAGTATACAAATATTCATAATTTTCAATTGTGTAATAACTCCCAGCCATTGTTAAATACTGTATCAATAAATAATTTTTAAAAGTTTTTTTTTTGCATGAAATTACCATAAAATTATCAATTTTTACTCAAATACAGAATAATTGTGTTTTTTAAAGAATGTATTTCAGAAAGAATAATATGTATTTTTTTCAGAGAAAATAAAAATTTCAATTTCAAGTTTTTTGAAAACAACTTAGCTACAATATTTCATAAAATGTCATTAATAACTGAACAAATTTAGCTCTCTAAGTCTACGTCTGCTTAAAAATGTATAATCTTCAAAAATATGTTGTTGGTATGTTTTAAAACTATTTTCTTCAAAACATTTTATTTTAACAATAATTAGATACTATTTCAAACTATGATAAAGCTTCATTTAAATATGTAAAATAATAATATATTAATATTTCTCTATAATAAAATAATTTTAAGTCCTATCAGTCATTATTTTTATCACTTTCTATTTGTCAGTCATAATCATTCAGGCATTTGTTAAAGAATTGGGATCTTCGATATTAACATTAGTAACATAATTGGGATCTGCAATATTTGTAACATCAGCATTAGTTAGATGATTCGGGTCATAAATATTAGATTCATCAACACTTGTAACAGAATTGGGATCCTCAATATTTGAGCTCATAGAATTGTCAACAATCAATGTTTCTTGGGTAGTGATTGAATCATAATCAATTACACCTTTGAGATTCTTTTCAACTTCATCACTTACGCAATCACTATTTCCAGAAGTATTGGGCAAAGCTTCATTTTCACTACCCTTTTGGCCACCACGGTCCTTTGGAAAATTTTCATTATTCCTTTGGTCTCCTTGGTTCTTTGAAAAATTTTCACTATTCTTTTGGTCTTCTTGATCCTTTGAAAAATTTTCAAAACCTTTAGAGCTTTTGCGAGTTGTTTCCTGTGGCTCATCAATTGATTTAACAGTGAACATTATGCCTAAATCATCTTTCGTTGGCAATATAGTCTCCAGAGACTGAGTTATGTTTTTCGAATCTAGTTTGTATTCAAATTTCTTGAATTCCAGGGTTGTAATTCCCAAAACTTGAGAAATATTTTCAGGAGGAAAGAGACATGCTAAGCATTTATTGAAATGTGGAATTAAATCAGATAATATAAGAAAACAAAATTTATTAAAATTGTTAAGCTCTACATCACTCATGTTGCGTAATTGCTTGGAATGGTAAGACACAATTGTATTGACAAAGCGGTTCAAAGATTTCGATAAGGCGCTCGTTACATCAGAAGCTATGGCAAAAGAGCAACACAATTTCAGCTCGTTTAAAGCTCCGAGTATGTCATTACAGTATTGAGCCAAGGGATAAAAATCTAATAAGCCTAAAGGAGGTTGCAACGATTCCTCCGCCGTGTTCGTAACTAAGAAAAGAGTATTGGTGTATGTTGAAAAATCATGCGCTTCAAAGCACTTTTCGCACTTAAATGTTAAAGCCTCTAGATTTGAACAGAACTTTTGTAATGAAACTGACTGAAACAGGGGAACTAAGAGAGGACGAAAGTCTATGCCGACGCGACTGAACGACAATCCGAAATACATGCACTGGGCTAACACGGAATCAACTCTGCCACCCAAATTGCTTGAAATGTCACTTTTCAAGATACGTAAAAAAGTTTGTATTTTCCAGGTAATCCAACTTTGGAAGATGGCACAATTTCCTTTCAAATCTTCTCTAACGAGAAGTAGCGGGTCTTCATCAGAAAAAATGGCTCGGTATTGTGTCGTAATATCAAACAAATGAACTCTGCTGCTTTCTATTACTTTCATGACATGATCGTAAGGATTGCTTTTATCGATATCTGCTATCACCTTCTGAAACCATGTATCTCTAGCTTGCAAGAACTTGATACGCAATTCATACTCATTAAAGGCATCCATTCTTCTTAGATAACCAACAACTTTAAGACATTCAGGGAGTTGAATGTTGGTACGCAATCTAGAAAGTAAATGATTCAGCATCGATGTTACCGATACCTTAACATCTTCAACAATACTTTTGATCAAAAAAATATCAGAATGCTTCTTTTCCAATCTTTTGACATAAGTAGAAAGTTCCAAGGCTTCATCATAATAACCATTTTTAACATAATTATCCATCAATTGCGGCATCTCCAGAAATTCAAGCAGTTGAGGATGTTTTGATAGGGTAGATGAGGCCTGATGCCATCTTGCGCTGATTTTTTGAGAATCTTTAGCGAATGTGCTGCATTTTGAACTGAAGTTAGGTAACTTGTCCAGCAAAAGGTTCAGTCTAGTTTCGATGATGTTGAAATCTTGAAATATTTTATGGGAGCATTCAGCCGCTTGAATGAATGTTTTGTAATTATGAAAGGCTAAATCTTGAGTTTGTTCTAACAGTGCTACTTTTTGTTCGGTTAACTTTTCTGGCTCATGGTTTAAGTGTTGGATTCCCAGACCTCCAAGATCCGATAAGTATAACAACACGTCAGGATTGTCTCTCCAAGTTTCTTGGAACGATTCAGGCAGTACACGGAGAACCTCATCGTAGTCAGCTGCACTATGATCGTCTGACATTTTCACAATAAACAAGAAAATAAATTGCAGAAAACTCTATAAATGCATAGTGAAAAATTTGTAATCTCGGTTATTCACGAAGTTACAGCTCAATGTAAACATATACGTAAACCAGTAAACAAAGAGCTTTTTTAAAATATGGTACTATGAATATCTCTTAACCGTTTCAAACAGTTTTAGTTCGTAAATGCTTTAAAAACTGGCTATTGAAGGAGCAGATCAAATCTAAAAGTTAGAACTGTGTAATAATAATCATTTAAAGCACCAAATCGATAACGATTATATTTTTCACTTTTGTTCAACTAGTTTTGTTTTTAAAGGAAATTCTTTCTTAATAATCAAGATCTAATCATATACAGAGACTTATATTGCTAGAAATTTATAAATAAATACTGTTTTGGGATCACTAAGAAATAAAATCAATTATTAAATTAAAATTTTTTTTAAATTTCCTCACAGTTTTGATTTGTAAATTGGCATCATGTCAGCTCTTCGTATTTCTAAAATTTTTATGTGTTCGTGATGTTTATAGTAAAAAAGTATTTCCTATATTTTTTTATATAATCCATACACAGATTCATATCTGATGCGATTAAATTTTTGAAAAAAATCTCATTGAACTCTTTAAAGAACACAAGTGGGAAATCGGCTGTTTTCTAGGAAAAAACTCACAAAAATCAGACGTACACTAACTATGCATTCTATGATACAAATCTTAGAAGATATATTGTAAAAACTTGCTGTCCTTTTTTGTAACTTTTTATTAGCTGTAACAAACTCTGATAAGACTGTGATTTAATTGTATCCAGATATATTTATATGGCCAACCGGTTGACGGATGATGAGCTTCGCGAATCGCTCAAAGAGTATGGGGAGGATGTCGGGCCCATCACACCCACTACACGTTCGACATGGGAGAGGAGACTGAATAATTTTCGTAAATCCAAGGGTTTAAACCGTAAATCCACTCTCAATGCATTCAGTTCTGATGATAGTGAAATTGAGAACTCTACCTCTAGTACCCGCAGGAGCAAGAGAACTTCACTGAACTCTTCATACTCCCCTAGTGCATCATCATTCGATGATAATACCTTTAAAAAGCCCACATCTCCCTCATTCACAGTTCAAGGCCGACATTTAGAAAAACCTAACCATCTTAAAAACCAAAATTTTCTTAGTAAGCTGAATAAGAATGTAGCGAGATCAACATTCGATGTAGAAACGTCAGATTCGGATTTTGATTCCGATTTTTCCCCACTTTTTAAAACCTCTAGACGGACACGTAAGAAATCGAGTAGAAATTCTACGACGACAGATTTTAAAGATGCATCTCCATCACGGAATTCACAGATGCCAGTGAACAGTTTTCGAGGTAAACCTCCTCTTGATTCTACATGGCAGCCTAGTTCGTCTGAAAGTAGATTTCATCATTATAATTCAACTGTAAACAGATTAAAACCAGGTACACATTCTTTAGAAATTTGCTCTTTTTATTTGCTTACATTGTGTTATGAAATTCCTCAGTGAAATCCTAGAATAGCCCACCTCTTTTTGAAATCTCGCCAAGTTGGCAATTATTACTTGGATCAACACTGCTTTTTGATTATTAGAAGAAAAAAATTAATTATTGCAAATTTATTATAATATTTAATAATTGAACTCATTTAGGGCATTAATATGTTTTTGAAATTGAATTTTGATTCATACGCCATTCAATTATCGCTCTCTTACCTTTTGGGGGATATTTTCGTATCGTATCTAGATGTTTGCCTGGGGGTGGCTACGAGTTATACCTTTCGAGTTGGTCCCTTTCTATGATGTTTTTTTAAGTACTCGCGGGCCACTGACCGGAAGTTTCTAAGACTTGGCGAATATTCTGCCACAGATCACCATGCTGAAATCTCCCCACCTTTTGCATGCATTAAAGTTAAAAATTCACTAGTCAGTTTGCTCGTCATTTTCAACCAGTACCACACAAAAAAATTTACAAAAGGAAATAATGGTAATAAATGAAATAATGGTTGAAAAATTAAGTATAATGACCATTCTAACAGCAAGAGATCGTAAGCATAAATGGCGAAAAAAAATAAACCCTTTTACCTCTTTTCTAACGAAATCCAAATTTCGTAAAAAAACATATCAAATAACCAATCAGGTTTAAAAAATTTTGGTGGTGTGATTGGAAGTTCAAAATAATCTCCCTGAAATATATTCCGGAAACCTAGTTTGGCGAGATTTAAAAAAATCGCCATGGGGTGGGCTATTCTAGAATCCATCCAACTCCTCTACTGAAGCTCCTGTAAAATGGAGTATGAACATTGTAAGGGAAAACTATAATTAGTTGCTAAAAAGATTTTTAATCTATCTTTTACTTTTTTTTTTATTATTTAGCATAAATAAAAGCCATTCTAAAATAAAAAATTTTAAAACAAATTAGTCTTACATTTTTGAAAATATTTTTTTAGAGTTAAAATTTTATTAATCTAAAACTTCCTTATAATCTGGGAGATTACCGTATTGTGATCCATGGCAGAATAATTGCTGTGGTTAAATCCAGATGGTTAACATAAATAATTATGATAGTCCCTTCAATTCCGCGGTAATGAGGTTCGAGTTCGACTGTATTTTAATTTCTACCCCCCCCCCCAAACAAAAAAACACTGCATGTTGGTTGTAATATTTATTACTCTGTTGCATAGGAGACACCATATTTTTAACTAAAACTCGAGAAATATTTTACTTAAAATAATGATTTTTTTGTTACATTGAATGACTTTAATGGTAACATTATCGTACGGCTGTAATGGCACTGTGATTAAAGCACTGGTCTGTCATTGTGAAAAGCTGGGGTTCGATCCCCAGTGGCGGCTTGAAGCCCCCCCCCCATCTTCAGATCGATGTGTACCAAGACAAGAGTCAGGGAAGTAAATGCGGCCTGTGCACAGTGCTGACCACATTGCCCAAATCACGCTGTTCATCACAAAATTGTGTGGTCTTTATAATTCCTCACCTACTTGGCCCAAAATGGGAATGTTTGACTCTTATTATAGAATGGTTTAAAAAATATTCTTTTATAAAATTTTAACAATCGTATTTTTTCTTTTTTTTGTCAGTAACAATTTAGTATTTTAATTTTTTTTTCTCTTCAACTTGTGTAGATCAAAATTAAAACTCTATAACTATAGAAAACAGTAATTTCATTTTAGACAATTAATGCCAAGTGCCACAGAGAGTAATAATTACTTATATCTTAGATTCCCTGTGGCAGAATTTTCTTGGGATTTCTGCGACAAACTTCTCTAGCACTAATATCTTTCTGCAAGATGCTTTTTATAATAACAAGTACGCATGTTACTAATTGAATTTGAAGTAACAGAAACGTTGCATTCACAATAAAAAACTCTTTTGAATAAAATAAAAATCGTATTTAATTTTTAAATTATTATGTAATGTTTCATTTTCATATTATTCTAATACAATGCCGAGATTCTCCCATTTTGTACGAAGAAAACACACTAATTATTTCCTTATTCGCATTTCGTAAAACATCTCATAAAAAAAAATTACAAATCTTGTAATCCGTAGCAGTGACTTCTGAAAACAAGATCGACGACGAAATCACGCTGATCGGACTCTTCAAGAGGGGGGGGGGATACTAAATGCTTGTTTCGTTTCGAGATCCAGTTGTTGTAATAAATAATATCGTATTTAAAATGTAGGATTTTAAAAACTGTGTGAAATAAATGACCCCCCCCCCAAAAAAAAAAAAAAAACGATAGAATCATTGTTTTAAAAATTAAATATTCATAAGCACGATTGGAATTCCCCATATTGTCAGATATATATCGGGATACTTAAAAATCACGGGAAAATCAATATCATTAAACTGAAAGTGAGAGCGTCAAAAAGAGATTATTTAATAGCGCAATTTAAATTTTACGTGTAGAAATAATATTGACTGAAAAATAACAGGAATTTTAAAAATCTCATGGAACTCAGTAGCATAGCACATGTAATAAAAAAGCCGAAAAACGGTGAAATCGTCACAGCAAAAGTAAATAATTGATTTCAGTTTCGAGTATAATTAAATTGTATTAAAAACATCGGGATTTGTTTCTTTTGAAAATGTGAAAATAGAGCGTGGATTAACAAGAATATCGGCGCAATATAAGCGTGTCTAAAGAATGATTTCTGGAGGGAAAAAATCGTTCAACATTTCTGCAGAAAAGAATTTTCTTTATTATTCTATATTTTTCACTCTTAAATTAGAATAGAAAAATCAGGAACATTTCCTTCCTCTCTGATGTGCTAAAAAGGTATCTTTTAAGTATAATTTTAGAGAAAAAAAAATTCTGCAGAAAGAAAACTAAAATTCCTTTCTTCCTAACAGAAAATTCTTTCTGCGAGAACTCAGCAACATTCTGCGACAATGTCGCTGTGTCGCCGCGATTCTGCCACGGGGCTTAGATTTATAATAAAATATCATAAATTAAAATGAGTATAAATCACATGAATTAGACCTCATAAGAACTTAAAGAATAAATTCAACTTTTTTTTCCAAGTCCGACATTAAGCTTATTATAAACTAAACTCAGTGGCACGACAGCCCATCACAGTTTTCTTGACCTAGGGCTCTGGGGTGCTGGAGCAGATGTTCCGATTTAGGTGGTCAGCCGAATGCGGAACCCCCAGTGTTTAGTTCCCAAGCATGCTTGGTACTCATTTATCGACCCACTGAAGGGATGAAAGTCTGAGTGAACCTTGCCTGGCCCAAGGATTGAACAAGGGACCTGTGGCACGGGAGTGTGAAGCACTACCACTCAGCCACCGGGCGTCTTAACACATTCGCTGCTACTAAAAAGGATATTTCCATCCTCCGAAGCCGGTTTACAAAACAGGGTTTTAATGGTTTAAATGTTCCTTATATTTTACTAAGAAAACCAGAAAAACAAAGAAACATATTATTTTTCTGTTTAGAGAGCGTTTTTTCCCCCCGACGCTCTAGAGCGTCAGTGACACACAGACCAAACCTGTTTTCGTGAGTGCCACTGACGCTCCAGGGCGTCTTATCAATATTCTCAGAAATTACTGGCATATTGCATAAAATAGCAGTTTAAAAGGAATAAAATGGAATACCATTCAAGTATATGCAGTACCATTTATGAAACAATACTGAAAATATTTACAAATAATAAGCACAATATACAGATATTGGTAGTCACAATCACACACACAAAAAAATTCAAACAAAAGTTTTGAAAACCAACCACAAAAAATAAAAAAATAATGCTTCACTGTGCCGAAACAACCTATCTGTTCCAACTCCCAAAGCCACTCTAAACCCAGAGCATATAACTTATAGTCGGTTGACACGCTCGCGTGACGTCAGCATACCAGGAGGTTTCGCTCTGACGCGTCAGTGGCAGCGAACGTGTTAAGCTTATTATTCACTCTTAAATTTTCTGTGTTTGTTTTGTAGATATTTTATTTGATAATAGAACCTAGCTGCTTTCATATATTATTTTATTAATTTTTTTCTATGCAGTTTAGTTGAAAAACTTAGCATGCGAAGGAGATTTTTTTTTCATGTGTTCTTATTTAATTTTCAGAGAAAAGATTTAAATCAAAATAAAGCAAATAGGTAAAATTTTACCAGCTAAGTTATCAGGACTTGGTCTGAAAACATGCTGCATAGCGTTTTTAAAAAGTGCTTAAAGGTACTTATTTTCGACTTTCATTTTTTAAAAGCCCGTAAAGGTGCTTTTTTCATTGGGTGTTTTTAAAAAATATTTAATTTTCCCTTTTCGAAAATGATATATATATTTTTTTATCATGTCAATTTAGCATTTATTATGCTAAAGTGTTGCTCTCCACATTGTTCTATTCAACGTTTTCACAATCTATTTAGGCATTCTGTCGGTCCATAGCGTATGAAAGCACCAATAATTTTACATGTTAGATGAAATCCTTGAAAGTCCACATGTGCGCCTACTGAGCTCGGGGGTTTGGTGAGATTCTTGCACTCTCATGTGCAACTCCGCTGCATTTTGCAAGATATTCTCAATTTCAGGCTTCATTTTCCACCCTCTGATATCGAACCGAAAAACCTCTTCATCTTTTTACAATGGCTAATATAATCAAGAAAATAGTTCTCAGTCAGAAATTGGTTATTTTATCATGATCATGTAAAATCTTTGAAAATTATTTTGCATTTTATTAATGTATACAGTGCTTAAAAATATTTTTTGAGTGCTTAAAAAGTACTTTATTGGTGCTTATATTTTGTTTAAAGTTTTGACTATGCACCCTGGAAAAGCATCACCTAATTAATTTTATTTTTATGAACCTGAAACTATTAATCACCAGTGCTTCTATTGTGCTATCTTAAATTTTTAAAATTTAATTTTTATTTTTTAGAATCAGAATTTCTGTTTGATAGCAACAATAATAATATCTAAGGAAATCATTGTTCAATATTACATATTTAAAGAAATAAAAGTGCAGAACGTAATTTTCCAATTTAATTTTTTTATTTTGCATTTTGTTTTGATTAATCTGTTTTACAATTTATTTTTAAAACTTAATAATTAGAATATATCTCAATCATAAATTAAGTTCATTCATTCATTCATCATCATCATCATAGTTGGCCGTATCATCATGATAATTGGTTATTGTATTGTTATTACTTATTCAAATCACTTGTGCCATCTAATTCATTCTATTTATTTTTATGTATTTAATATATTATCAGGTTGTTAATGAATTTGTACATTAGAAGACAATTGCAAATACAAGTTAAATCTTAATATCCAATTATTGTCTTTATTTACACCAAGTACTCAGCAAAATCTTTCTCTCAAATTTTGTGATACAATTTTCCTCCAGTTTTGTCATTGTCCAAACTGCAGAAACATATTTCAAGACCGGTGTGACAAGAGTTTTGTAAATTAAAAACTTTGTTTTTCTAGAAAGAAATCTAGATTTAATTAATCTTCTCAGCCCATAAACAGCCCTTTTCGCCAGATAAGTTCATTAATATAGGGCTGATTTTACTTGTTCTGATACTCTAGATACTTTGATATCTGTTCCGTAATCCTCCATCGCAAAGCCCCTTTCATAGTTTGGTAGTTAATATAGGATCTTGCTCTGTAACATATTTGTCTATATTACCTGTAAATTCGGTAAAAGGTAGGAAATTTTTCATTTTTAATCCAAAAATCTTGTAAGGTCAGAGAGTTTGATTTAAAGAAAGCCAAACATACAATGTTTGCATCAGCATTTTCCTCTGAACACTTTTTCTGTGTGAGATCTTCATTTTCTCCATTTGATATTCTTGATTTCATTTAATATACTATGATTTGCTCTCTTGATTTAATATGGACTGTTAATATATAAATTTATTTTTTCACGGTTTATTATTATAGAAAATTTTATTCTTAATGAATTTAGTATCTTCCAATATATTTTTGCTGTCTTATTTTCACTTTCCGTTATGTTTATATCTTTAATTTATTATTTTGTTTATTATAAAGATAGCAATATTATTTTTTTCTATCTATGATGCATTTCTATTGTCTGTTTTATATTCCATATTTCTTTGTATTGTGGAGTTTTATGTACTTTAAATTAAAATAAAATATATAATATAATATATAATATAATATATAATATAATATATAAATGGTAAATATTCATTTTTGGTGATTTACAATATTGTTTGTCCATTTCATATTGCAATATTAGACTACAATGACAACTTCACTTTAAAACAAATTTTTATAGTTAGACTATTTGTAACCTGACATAGAGGAAGATCTAAACTTTGATGGGTTGATAATATTGAAAATGATTTTTCCTTTTCTATATATTAAAAATTGTTGAACAATTATATCAAGAAGAAATGCTTTGAGAGCTCTCAAGAAGAAGGCCTTGGTTCATACTGAGTGCAAAGCTATGAATTGCACATTTCCATATTTATTGTAACTTTAAGTTTGTATGAGGATTGAGATGCATATAAATGTCTTTAATTGCTTTACTTTTCAATTGTTGTCATACTCCAAGTAAAACAAGGGTAGAATATGGTACTCAATAATTCATAAAAAAAAGTTTCTTTTATAAATTAATTAAATATTTGAATTTTAAGACAGTTATTGAATAAGTTATTGCGTTTTTAAGTTTAAAATATAAGCTCCAAGAATTTAATTTCAATGTTTTTCTTCTTCTTTAGATGATATATTTCTATTTTATTTTCATTGCCTGTATAGTGTTTTGCTATAAAATAATTTTAATGCAGTTATACATTGTTAAAATTTATTTTTATTAATATTTCAACTAAATGGTTTGCTAATTATTAATTAAAGTTCTTGAAGCATCTTTTAAAAGAATTCAATTTAATTTGAAAACAAAAAATTTTTGATTCAAATCGAATAAATATATATTTTTTTTAAAAAATTACAAACTTTACTTAAAATGTTGCTTTTTTTGTAGATCACATAGTAGGTCAAAGCTATCATACCAATGGATACCTTTCGAGCACTCTAACAAATGGTGAATTAAATGAAGAAAGAGTGGAAGAAGGGTCACCCACCAATTACTCTCATTGTATATCCAGTTTATACTAATTATTAAATTTATAATGCTAATTATTAGCTAAAGTTTTTGAAGCATCTCATAAAGAAAATTCAATTTAAAAAAAGTATTTGATTCGAATCAAATAAATATATTTAAAAAAATTTTTTTTTTTTTTTAGAACTTTACTCAAAATGTTACGTTTTTTGTAGATCACATAGTAGGTCAAAGCTATCATACCAACGGATATCTTTCGAACACTCTAACAAATGGGGAATTAAATGAAGAAAGAGTGGAAGAAGGATCATCCACCAATTACTCTCATTGTATATCCTGGTTTATACTGTTTGGAGCCGCTACATTTTTCATTGTCATTGGAATACTGTATGTCATGGAGTTGCAAAAGAACACACACTTGGCTGGTAAAAGTAGTATGTCTCTCTCTTTCTTTTTTGTAGATATGAATATTTCTTATTGTGCTTAAATTTAAAGTAATGTTATCAAATTTATTTAAGTACTATTCAGCTTAATTTAAGTACTTGGTCTTTATTTATTTAACTCAATAAACATTTTTAAAAAAAAATAAATAATATATTTATTTTTTTCTAATAACTTTATATTATTTTATTTTGCTTACTAATTCTTTATTTACGTCTTTTTCTGTTGTTTAAGAATTTGTTTACCATCCTTAAAAGGGGTATTCAGTGAAATTTTAGACCCAGCTCAGCGATTGTGTTAGTGTAATCTGATATTCAAAATTATCCTGAAAAGCATGACTTGCTAAATCTGACATGTTGTAAGGCACAAACACTGAATATATCCTCAGGCACTGTGAACCCTAACTATGCCCCTGCTGATAACATATGTAATATTTCATAGAATGTGCAACTACAAATCTTTGATCAATATGTCACAATTAAGACTTTCTATTAATGATAAAAAGTGCATGTTAATGACAGCAGCTATATCTATATATAAATTAAAATATAGAGAAAATAATGACAAGAGAAGAAAATTATTAAAAATGTATTTCAAAAGTATTTAAAAAATTTTTTTTTTTTTAGTTATCAAATTTTTTTTTTTAAAAAACCGGAAAACAAAACAAAGATAAGATATAATCTCTTCTTCAGCTCACATGATTATATCCACAGAAAGGAGTGCTTTCTAATATTGTATCAATATAGCAAAAGCAAAATATATCAATACAATAGTGTGAGGAGCACTCATAAAATTTGAAACGAAAACAGAACACATTAAGTAAAAAATATATACGATACGAACCATATCAAGCAAAAAACAGAAAATAAAATGTAAAGAAATTGCAGAACAGTACACGAAAGGAAATCTATATAGTGAGAAGTTTATATATATATATACACAGTGATGGTAAAAAAAATCCCAACACTGAGCAGGAATTTTTCTTGATAAACTAAATTTGGCAAGCTTGTTTATACAACTAAAAGATTATATCTATTCAAATTTTGCTCTTGAAGCAGAAGTTTAGACTAGTAACACCACTGTGAACATGCAAATCAAGGTTGCTTTAAATACCAGTTCTACAGTTCATAAGCTTTATTTTTTATTAAATTTTGAAATGTTGAGTTACTGTTAGTCAAGAATGCCTTTAAGAAGACGAAGAGGTTATTATCAACAGCTCTCTGACTTCGAACGTGGTCATGTAATAGGGCTGAGAGAAAGTGGATTTTCTTTCTGCGACTTTGCAGAGAGACTGGAGAAATGTATCCACTGTGCATGATTGTTGCATACCTGCCACCTCTCCTGTTTTTTTTAATGAAGACTCCTGTATTTTACCACTATCTCCTGTTTACCTGTATATTCTCAAATTTCTCCGTATTTAGTGAATAAATTTTAAAAAAATTAAACGATAAAATATCTGCTAATAACAAAAATACTTCTCTTATTCCTCAACATGCAAATCAAGTAAAATAAAATTTTAATTACAATTTTAGGCAGAAACATACGTTGTATTTTGAAAACGCTTATGCAGGAAATAATAGTCTTACATATTATTATATATGCTTAATTTTTAAAAAAATAGTGGTTGTTAAAAAGATTATAAATTAAGTTTATAAATCAGGGGTCTGTCCAGGCCGAATTTACTACCGTTTAGCGGTACCTTCACAAATTCAACTTTAGGAAAAACGGTAGTTTCACAAATTCAATTTTAAGAAAAACGGTAGTTTCACAAAATACTTTTTCTCAAAATTTTATTTTTGTATCCCTTAAGAAACGATAAATCCACATTTTTACCATATTTTTGTGTTGATTTTTAAATATAACTTTTAATTTTTCACAAATTATGTCTAAATTTTCACAAAATAGGTACCTCTCAGAAAAACCTAGACAGACCCCTGTAAATGCAAGGAATCTATAGAAAGCATTACATTTTACTACCACTTTAAATATAAAAATAAAATTTTACGCCAAATACGTAAAAGTTGGCAGGTATATATATATATATATTTATATATATATACAGTAGGGAACCGATTATCCGGAATGATTGGGACCATTGCTATTCCGGATAACTGATTTTTCCGGTTTTCTGAATCGCTACAAAAAGCCGTTTTTTTATTGTTAAACCCAAGTAAAAAAATTTTTTTTTTGGAAATAATCTTTAAAAGAAGAAAAAACGATGGACTAATACACTAATGATTATTTCCAAAATGATGGTAAGGTAAACATCTTTTAAAAAAGGAATAAAAATCCTAAAATCTTATGAGGAAAAAAAATTTTTTTTAAAAAAAATAGCGGGAAAATTTATTGAATTTCGTTCCGGTTTTTTGGTTTTCCGGTTTTCTGATTTCCGGATAACGGGTTCTGTACTGTATATATATATATATATTTTGTGGATATAATCATGTGGGCTAATGAAAAGATTATATCTTTTATTTTCCGATTTTTAAAAAAAAATTTAATCCTTTTTTATTTTTTCTTCTTGTTCTTTTTTTTTTTTTTTTTTTTTTTTTAAAATCAGTTGTTTGTTATTTTTTTTTTCATTATTATTTCTCCCCCTTTTTCATATGTCTATAATTTTCCTTTGTTTTATCTTCATTTTGAACTTATATATATATATATATATAATGGAAATTAAAACTATGCAAACAATTAAACAATTTTTCATTCTGTGTCAATAATATTCTGCATTAATTCAATCTTCTCTCCTTTTCTAGATTCAAAATTTTGTGAAAAAATGAATGAGGTAATTTTTTTTTCATATGATTTATTGAGATTGCATTGTAAAAAATTGGTTATAAGAAATTATGTTCATTTAAAACATCACTAATTCTCTAATAATCGTTTCATTGTTATTTCTTTACAAATATTTCATAATTTTAATTTTATTTCATAACCGTCGTTGAACAGCCGACCCAATTTTATGGGTTTACGACTACTAATGTTCAACTCCGTAGCCTTGTAATTTTTAACCCAATCCAGATGAAAAGAAAACTCCTGGATCGAGTATTGGGAGAAATTTGCCTTCGTGGAGGACTTTTTTGATGGAGCTAACCCGCATTTGCGTTACATGGAGAGGAAGACCACGAGAACCTCTGTGGGTAGCCTGGCGGCAAGGGGACTCTAACCCATGAACCGTCTACCACTGAGGAAAGAAACAGAGTTCAAATCCCAAAATTTCTTTGAACCTGATAACTTGCCCATCAACATGCGCAAGGAGAATGCCTCTGTGACTAAGCGTTAATGAGATCTATGTCTGAAGCTTAAAAAAATCGGTTGAATTGTTTCTGAGAAATCGGATTTTAAATATTTGTATTTTTAAAATTCGATTTCACAAGAAATATAAAATATGTTTTTGTGTCTGATTTCGTAACTTAAAATATTGTCTGCATTAATTAGCATAGTCACCCCCTCAAAGCATTAAAATTGAGTCCTAGAGCGTGAAAACCCGATCATTATTTAGATCAAAAGTTATTCAGTGTGGCGAGTCTTATGTTCTTCGCACTGTACTTTATTTCTTGCAGGATATGAAAAAGCATTGATCACATAAATATTTCATAATTTCCTTGCATTCTTTAAATCACTGACACGAAAAGCTTAGAGTTTGAAAGTTAAATGAACAAATTCATAAAAAGTGCTTTTTAGAATTAAAAAAAACTATTTCATGTAAACATGAATTTAAACTTTTTAATATCTCCTCATGTTTAACCAAGCTAATTTTTTATTAAAAATCATTTTGAATATTCGTGAAAATTAAATTCTGTAGTTAAGTTTGTCTTCTAAAAGTAGCGAAGTAGTGATTACATTTCAAAACTAGCTTGTTAGCTACATAGAAAATGTAGTTTTTCCGACCATTGTGTGAATTCATAGTTAAAAATTTAGTCTTTTTCATTCTTTTGTAAATTATTTTTGCTTTTATTGGAATGATATGTAGTTTTATGATCATATTTCTATTGATAAATAGTATTGTTACAATTATTTGGGAGGATAATTAAAATATATCTTTTAGGAGGACTGTGAAAATCTCATACTTTTATCTAGGGAGCTTCATCAGCTACTAACAACAAACGCAGGTATGTAAAAATAGAGTAATTGAAAACTTAATTTTAGTTAGAAAAATAAATTGATAAAAGGCAATTTTTTTTAAAAAAATAATAAAAATTTTTTTATTTAAAATCTAGGGGTAAAAACCAAGATCTTTTAAAACCACTTTTTACTCTATTGATTTTGATTTTATCACTCCCTTTTTTTCGCGTATTTATATTTAAAAGGAAATCATTAATATAATTTGGTATTATTTTAATTAAATAAAAATAGAATAATGGAAAACTAAATTTTTTATTGACAGTCTCGGGGTAAAAAACCAAGAGTGGTATTTTTTTGTAGCATTTTCAATTTTTTCTATTGATTTAGATTTTATCTCCCTTTTTTTTTCACTTATTAATATTTAAAAGGAAATCATTAATATAATTTTGTATTTTTTAATTCATTTATTTTGTTTTCATTTTTAGATTATTATGTTGATGTCTGGATTTTGTTTCTTAATTTAAATATCATATCTGAAAGACTGAAGTTTTAAAAAGTGATGAATTTAATCCTGCATTAGTCTTAATTATTATCACAACACAGGATGTTTCTCGAAACAAAAAAGTTTTTGAGAAGGTTGAGTTTTTAGTTTGGCAAGTACAGGATTCATATTTGTCCTTATTAAAGATATTGTCCTGATTCTCAGTATTTTGTCCTGATATTCCTGATTTCTTTTTGTTAGGTCAGAATGTATCATATCATCTAACAAGCAATTTTAAAAGAATCACTCTGATTTCTTTCTGTAGATAAGAAATACAAACTCTTTTCATCATTAGCTAATTATAGACATAATCCAAAGTCATGCTCTTCTATGGTCTTTCATTCATAGGCTACTGAAGAAGTGCAAATTTTTTATTTATCTATTTATTTTGAAATAAAAGAATCTAACTGTGCACTTGCTGAACTCCAAAATATGTCTGATTAAATATAAATACTGCAGCATTGATCATATTATGCCTCCTATTTTAGAAAATATAATAATTTTATTCATTTTTTTGTCTTTTATATTGTTTTATCGTTTTCTTACATCATTTGCTTTCTTAAATGATTACAGTTTAAAATAAAAATTTCTAGTTTTCTTTAAAAGTCTTGAAGGAAATATTTATGTTGGATTACACTTTGTTTTCAAATCATAGTAATCTGTTTAATTACTATTATTATTTTATTTTAATAAACCATGAAAGTAGTCATTGAATTTGGGAGTCATTCACTAGTTTTTGATTGTATTGTTTTGATACAGTGCTAATTTTAGTTGTTTTGTGTTGGTGTGTTTATTCAATTATAACAAAACTTAAGAATTTTTTAAAAATCATAAACACAATATGATATTTTGAATCTTCTTATAAACATTCACTATTTACTCATCATTCAGCTTTATAATCTTGTTTCAGACTTTTTTCTTCTTATAAAAAAAGAAACTCAGCATTTTTGGTGTCAAAATTTTTTCTAAATATGTCACATTGCTAATTGGAAAGTGGTGATAAAGATAAACTTATTATCATATTTAGTCATTTTTTCTCTTGTCCAACAAATTGCATTGAAAACATTGCTTTTAATTTTTTTGTACTTTTCATTTCGTTCATTGCAATCAAAAGTATTTTTAAATGTCCATTTACTTTAAGTAATAGCTTTTACTTTCTAGATAACAATGCAATGTGTTTTCTTATCATTTATTTTGTATACTTCACTGTGTAGAAAATATACTTTTAGTATGTAGATTTAGGTAATTATTCTTTAGTGTGTAAATTGTATACGATTTAGTTTTGAATTAATTTATTTTAGCATGGAAATAACTTAAGAGTTGCCAGAAAATGACAGGAATTTAAAAATCACCTGAAATAACAGGGAATTTTGAGTTTTTCTATACAAACTGGGAAAATACAGGGAATTGTATTGCTTATTTTCGTCTTTTAAAAGTGGTGACCACTCAAAGCGTGATCCATGGGATATTTAATGATGATATTTCAGCTATACTAAACTATTTCATTTACTATAGCATTATTTGTTTTTAGTATGTTAAGTTGTTCCTTATTTCTTTAAGTTTTTCCAGCTATGAAAACTAGTACAATTAGCCTAATATAGCTCCCTCAAAAGCACAGTGATAGTGTGTTTCCTCATAACAAGGATGAGATTTTTCCGCTTTTTAGCGGATTTCCGCCTTTTTTGCTTTTGTCTCTCGAATTTCAGCCTTTTTATCAAAAACTCTGATTCTCTAAAAGTTTCAGTTTTTTGAGTAAATATTCCATTTTTCTGAAAATTCAACCGTTGAAATGAAATAAATATATTTATTTCCGATTTTCAAAGATAAACAGAAAATTGAAACTACGTAGCTGCCAACCCTTCCGCATTTTTAATTATTTTAGCTATTTTCTCCGCTTTTACGAGCAGAAAATAAGATTTTTCGCATTTTTACCCGTCCTCCAGATAGCTCGAATTTTCGCTTATCCATGCGATTTCAATATTATACATTTCAATTCTCATTTGCCAGATTTAAAAATGCAATGTCACGATTTGTATTTACGTGTTTTTAAAATCCTATGCAGCGACTCGTATTCACGCAAGTTTCAAACCCAATATGTGGTTGTAATATCAAACATCAATTTTCGTAATTACACACGATTTAAAAATTAGGCTTTGCATTCATATCCACGCGTTACAGAAATTATCAACCGTGATTCAATATTTTCACATTTTTAAAATCCTATATCGAGTTTCATATTCACGTGATTTTAAAGTCCAATATCGGGATCCATATTCACGCGATTTTAAAATCCAAGATCGCAATTCTTGTAAAAGAAAGATTTTTTTTCTTGAATTAGTTACTATAAAGGTGGCAGTTGTTCTATCGATGATTATTGGTATATATATTACAACATCAGTGAAACTGGATGAGAATATGTTACTGATATTTTTACTATAAATCACGTAATAGTAATTATTCAGGGTTGCCACTCTACATGGAGAACAGGGAAAACCTGGAAAATACAGGGAATTTAAAAATCACCTAAAATAACAGGGAAAATGCAGGGAATTTTGATTTTTTCCTTGCAAACTGGGAAAATACAGGGAATTTTGTTTCTTATTTTTGTCTTTTAAAAAATGGTACCCACTCAAAGCGTAATCTATGGGATATTTAGCCATGACATTTCAGCTATACTAAACTATTTCACTTACTATAACATTATTTAAATATGTTCAGCTGTTTTCCCACCAATTAAAACTAATAAATATAGTTAGCCCTATATAGCTCACAAAAGAGCACAGTAATTGTTGTTTCCTTTTAATATATTGTGTATAATAGTACAGGGAAAACACAGGGAATTTTTTTTCCAGATTTGAGTGGCAACCCTGTTATTAAAAAAAAATTAATATTAATGTATGTTCTCAGAGTAGTTTAATGTGCTAAACTAGACATTCTCAAGTTATAATTGTCTCCTTTGTGACTGTAGAAAAATATAATTTCTAGCTTTATTTTTTTCATTTTTAATTTTACTTTTTACTAAATGTTAAGTGTCGATGGTAATTATTCATATGTTAATAAATTAGTACACAATTAATTTTATATCAACACGTAGTTATTTATTATCTTAAATTGTCTGGAATTTGTTATTAAACGATTGCACGCTCATAAGATTTACTTGCGTGAAAATTCAGCTTTTTTGCCTTTTGCCCAATCTCATCCTTGTCATATATTGTGTATGATATGTGCAGGGATTTTTTTTTCTCTCCAGATTTGAGTGGCAACCCTGTAAACTATATATATTAGTTTTCTTTTAAACTTATTTCGATCATTTTTATATTGCGGAACCCATTTACGAAATCAACAAAATTCAGCTTCCTAGATTTCACACATTATCTACATATGTTTTAAAGAAATATGATGCACAAAACAAGATTTAAAATAGAGTTGTATTCTAGTGTCTTTGTGTTTCACCAAATAATACCCTTATTTTTTAATTAAAGGTTGTCCTGATTATTATTTTCAAGCAGTACAAAGCCTGCAGGTGGCATTTAGAGTTTTTTTTTTATAGTGTCAATAGTATATAAATTAATTTTAATATATATTAATAAACACTAATATAGATAGTTCAAAACTATAATCCTTACTCTAGTTTGTATAATTTATGAATGTATAAAGTTCCGTTAATTTTAATCGGATCAATAAACTATCTTATTTCTCTTTTTTCTGAATTAATTGATAATGGATATTGCATTACATGATAACATTTAGATTTTCCTAATAAATTCACTGCAACTGCATCTTTTATTTAATCTTCCATTTTTAAGGTTGAAAATCATTTGATACTATTTTACAGGCATTTATGATTGTGCTACAGATGAAGAAAATTTGACTCGTGAAATGACCATTCCAGATGCAAGAATAGCTATGAAAGATTATTTTAATCATGAAACTAAATATGAGGTAATTGTTTTAATAGTTGTATTTTTTTTGTAAATTATTATGTATATTTACATTTATTTATTATTATTTTTTGTCTGTATAACAATAATCTATTTTACATTAGCACTTAAATACCATATTACTTGGCAGAACACTGTTTGCTATACCAGGGTTAGTACAAGCTCTTAAAATCTTTTAGAGGTTTCATAATAATTGAAGAAAAAAATTTTTCGTTGGATTTTTTCCCCCCGTAAATTATTATGTATATTTACAATTTTTATTTATCTGTATAATAATATATTAGCACTTAAATATTGCTTCGCAGAACACTGTTTGCTATATCAATGTTAGTATGAGCTTTTAAAATTTTTTACAAGTTTCATAATTGTTAAAATATTTTAAAACTATTTTTTTTCAATGGATTTTTGTTTTTGTAAATTATTATGTATATTTACAATTTTTATTTATTTATTTTTTATTGTCTGTTTAATAATAATCTATTTATATTAGCACTTAAATACCATATTATTTCGCAGAATACTGTTTGCTATACCAGGATTACAGACCTGCCAACTTGTACGGTTTCGGCGTACAGTGTACGGTATTTTACTCGATCGTACGGTTGTACGGACAAGCGTTAAAATCGTACGGTTGCGTAATCATTTATAGTTCGTTTTTTTAAAAAAAAAATAAAGAAAATAAAATTAACAGCATGCTTAAAGTCTCAAATTCAAAGGTTTACAAGATTTTAAATACTAGTTAGGAAACTCATCACAAAAAAACGAAACTCTGACATGTTTTAATCTGGTTGGTATTGAGAGCCGATCACGTGACGCTAAAACAATCGTTAGCCAATGAGAGTGAGTATGCGCCTCGTCGAAATGAGCCAGTGGGAACGCTGATGTAGGAGATCACATGGCCGGTAATCACGGACTAAATTAAGAGCGCTTTTTGGCAACGGTAATGTTTTTGTTTACAATTTGTTGCTCATGGATTGCAGCGTGATTTTGTTTTATTTGTAAAAATGCCACCTAAAGTTTACAATCAGATTTTTTTAGAATCTTATTCTAAAAGCTTTCCTTGTATAATTAAGTCTAACAAATCGCAGCACTATGCTTTTTGTAATGTTTGTGGACTAGATTTCAAAATAGCACATGGCGGTAAAAGCGATATTAATGATCATATACGCACAAAGAGACACAAGGATTTAGCGGAATGTGTTAATAAAAATGAAAACATCAGTAAGTATTTTGCGTCTGGAAGTGATGACGATGTAATACGGGCTGAAGTGTATTTTACGTCTTTCATTGTCGAGCACAATCTACCTATTAGTGTCGCAGATCATGCAGGTCAATTATTTAGGAAAATGTTTCCTAAAAGCGATGTTGCTAAGAAGTATGGTGCAGGACGAACAAAAACTGCTGCTATTATTTCAAAAATAGCTGATGTGAAGAAAGCTTCAATTGTTGAATCTCTTCAAAAGCAAATGTTTGCTGTTGCTACTGATGGTAGCAACGATACAGATGCGCAACTTTATCCCATCGTTGTATCTTACTTCGACGCAAATGCCGGTGAAGTCAAGGTATCGTTGCTTGCCGTGCCGACTTTAGATTTAAGCTCTACAGGACAGAACATAGGTAATTTGGTGTTAAAAACTTTGAAATTAAAAAATATTCCTTTGGAAAATTGTTTAGCACTTAGCTGTGATAATGCTCCAGTGATGGTTGGCTCAAAGAATGGTGTTGCCGCTGTGATTAAGACAGCAAATCCAGAAATTTTTGTTGTTGGCTGTCCTTGCCATTTAGTACACATTGCTGCTGAAAGAGGAGCTGCTGCTTTACCTATATCAGTTAGTGATGTTTTGGTTGATATTTTTTTTTACTTAGAGAAGAGTTCTAAAAAGAAACTTGAACTTAAAGCTTTGCAAATTTTACATGACGTTGATACACATAAAATTTTGAAACATACTTGCACAAGATGGCTCTCTTTGGGTAGATGCTTAATGAGACTTCTGGAACAATGGGATCCTCTGTGTAGCTTTTACAAGGATCAAATAAATCGAAAGAGCAAATGCCATAGTCTTAATGACTATTCCATACCATTAAAAATATCTGCAAATGACAACAAAGTGGAGAATGCACATATTAAAAAGAAAAGGCCTTTAGAAATAGAAAAATCTGTGAAGAAATTGAAGGTAGGTAATTTCTCTAATAGTTCATTAAAAACTTCTGAACAAAAATCAGAAATGGGAAATCCTGCAAAGAAATTAAAAGCTGGTAATTGTTCTAAAAATTCTTCACCGAAATCTTCTAAACAGGAATCTGTTTTGACTAGGGAAGAACAAATGCTTCTATTTTTTTCATCAGATATCTGTAAAGCTTATTGTTTGTTTCTAAATTATATCATCCCAGTTTTTGAAAGAAGCTTAATTACCTTACAATCTAATGAGCCAAAAATTCATATTTTGAATTCTTTATTATTAGATTTATTAAAAGATTTTGTCTCAAAATTTATAAGAGCAGACATTATTAAAGGTTCTTCCCTGATGGACATTAACTTAGTGTCAGAGAAAAATCATAAATTGGATGATGATATTATAATTGGTAGTGCTGCTTCCAAGTTAATATCAGTCTTAAAAATGGAAGATAAGCAACTCTTCTATAGTAATATAAAAAATTATTATATTGCTGTCTGCAACTATATACGGCAGAAATTTCCCTTGAATAGTGAGTTTTTATTATCCGCTGAAGTTGCAGATGTTGATAAATTACCTTCAAAAAGATTCAAGGATGTTGATTTCTTCTTGAAAAAATTTCCATCGATGTGGATTAATGACAATGTTGAAGAAACTGAAGATATGAAAAGAGATAAACTTTTAGAGGAATTTAGTGATTTGCAGATTACTGATTTACCTTCTGTGATTAAACAGGAAACAAGGATGGACAAAAAATGGGATGCAATTTCTAAAATAACATCCAATGATGGATGTTTCAAGAAGTACAGTAGAATAGCAAAAATCATGGTAGCTATATTAAGCATACCTCACAGTAATGCAGAATGTGAAAGGGTATTTAGCATAGTAAAAAAAAAATAGAACACAGTTCAGAAATTCTTTGTCTGATAAATCTCTAGAGGACATTCTGATTGCTAAAACCACGCAAACTGGATGTTGTTATGAGTAGATCTTCGATAAAGGATTCTTAAAAGCAGCTAAGTCTGCTACATATGAACATTTAAAGCAATAATTGTTTTTAATTAAGTCTATTTAATTTTTTTCCTTTTTGTATTAATCTAGAAATTTAATTTTTAAATTGTGATTAAGTGTAAATATGTGTTTAAACAATTGTATAATAAAATACTCAAGATTTAAAAAATGTTTTTGTTATTGTTTTCACAATGAATTTTTAAAAAAAAAAAATTTATTCAAAATTGACAAGTGTATTTAGTAACAGATCTTAATTTTGTGTAAAAAGGTCCTATAATAACACTTTCTGTATAACACTATGTCGAGTAAAACACTAACTCAGAATTGTAAGGTCATGCAGATTACAATGTTGGCAGGTCTGGGATTAGTACGAGCTCTTAAAAACCTTTAGAAGTTTCATAACTATTAAACAGTTTTTAAAGGATTTAATGCTTATTTTTCATTGTTGTATTTAAAATTTTTTCCAGGCATAATTTCTTGGAATGTTTTTAATTTAGTCCTCATGCAGAAAATTCTCTCTCTCTCCATTTAAATACAACCCCTTTTTACAAGAAACGCTAACTTAATTAATGAGATATCATCTAAATAAAATAAAATGAATCCAATAACTTTTGTTCTAATGTTTCTGTTTTACAATACTAGGACTTTTTCTTTGTGATTTGAGGGCTTAATCTTAATTTCTGAAAATTATTTCATGCAGACGATATTTTAAGTTGCCAAATTAAACACTAGTTCTTTTTAATTAACATATTCTCTTTTAGATCAAATTCTCAAAATATTGCAGATGTAGCTATAATCTGGAAAATATTGTCTCTGCATTTTTGGATGAAGAGCAATTAAAAATTTGGTCCCCTTAATGTTAATTTTGGCATATTTTGCGATATCTTTGCCGACAAAGCAAAAAAAAAAAAAATTTCTTACTGAAGTCTTGTTTTATTACCTTAATACAAGTGAGACTTATTCAGAAGGTTAGCAAATATTTTATTCACCATAGCTGATCTATTTTTCATCCAGACTGTTGCCATTCAACATATAAGAAATAATTTATAATCATCTTGCTTAATCGGTTCATTATTGATTAAGAATAATACTACAGAGAAAAAAAAGTAATGAGAGAAATGCTATAAACAAAATAAAATTAAGATTAAAAAAAAAGACCAAAAGGCTATAAACAAAATAAAATTAAGAAGAAAAAAATGACCGAAATGCGATAAACAAAATAAAATTAAGAAGAAAAAAAATTAGCGAAATGCTATAAACAAAATAAAATTAAGAAGAAAAAAAATGAGCGAAATGCTATAAACAAAACAAGAGAAAATGAAGAGCATTTAACGAGCAAAATTGGTGTAAATAAATAAACAGCGTGAACCAACTAGTGGTATTTGTTCATCAAATTCTATGGCAGATAAAATTTTGGAAGGGGCGTAATGTGGCGTAACTACCACTACAAATATTAAATACCAAATCACTATTATATAAGACATGTTAACTTGATTCTATCAGGAGGTACCTTTTGATAGATGAAGGCTGACATGGTCGATATATAATTCCCCTCAGTACACAATTAGCTTGTTTATCCAGAAACAATTCCAGGTAAAAAATAAATTTTTTATTTTAGTTACTAGTGGTCGAAATGATTTTGTAACATATTCAGATTTATACAGGTATTGTTAGGTATGAAAATTATTACATCAAATTAATCTATTAAATTTTAAATGATGAAATCCCTAATTTAAAGAGAATTGGTCTAATAATTCTTAAAAATTTAAAAGTTTAAAACTGTAATTTTTAACAAAATAGGCAAAAGGTGATTGATTTTAGTGGGCAAGTAATTTAGTGAGAGTAATTTTAGTGAATATAAACTTTAAGTTATGAATATATGTTTTTTTAAATATATGAATATATGTTTAAGTTATGAATATATGTTTAAGTTGTACCTTTGCCGGAATATAGTTCTTATCAGAATTGTTTTAGTAATGAAATGTTTTACAAGTAAATGAAATGTCTTAAAATGTTATGACTTGTTCCCTAGGACAGGTAACATAGTTAAAGAGCATAATTTCATGTTTATATTCTAAAATTATGCTAAAGCTGCTTAATGTTATTTGTTTTTCTTTTTCCTTTATAATTGTGATTTATGATATTTATTGAAAAATAAACAATATATCAAATCAAGTTTTGAGCTATGTTTTAGAAAAACTTATTAGCTAGTGATGACTGTGTTTAAAGTTTGGTTTGTTGTTAAAATTCTTGTATTTTCTATTAAAAAAATGATATACCTTTAAAAACTGTATCTGTTTGTGATGTTTTAAAGTTCTATAGTACTGTTTCAATACTTGTTTTTGTGTTTTGTTTTGTTTTTTAACTAGTATCTATTTATTTATTTCTAGGGGGACAAGTTTGAATTCCTTTTCACTAAATCTGTCTTATTGTTGATCAGATTTCCTGAAATGGGAATTAAGTAAGTTAGTTTGTTTCAATTATAATTCATGATGATGAATGCTGAATTTTATGGCATGTTTCTTTTCTGCATTTTAGTTTTTCTATTGAAAGAAATTTTGAACAAAAAATCATCTCACATTAAGTAGAATAAATCTGGACTCTCCAGTATATTATTTTAAATTTTAATCAAATGTGATTACAGATATCTGACAAGCATTAAGTTCTGCCAAAATTCCGACTGCAATAAAAAAATTAATAAAAATAAATAAATAATAAAAATAACTTCACTAAGTGTTATAAAGCTTTAAACATAAACAAAATTTTCATTCTGATTTTTTTTTAAATCTAAAGTTACAAAGACTTAAAAAATATTTCTACAAAATATCTTTGAATTTAATCAAAAAATTCCAAATTGCAATAATGTTTACCCTTCAATGCACCCACACAAAATATGCAACCAAAATTTTTATTGTCTTCCTTTTTTGCATTTTAAGTTAAGTTTAACCTTTTTCTTAACAGCTAAGATTTACATAATGTATGTTTCTTATCTAATTTTGATTCTATTGGGCCTCCTAACTGCCGATGCTTTACAGATCTTGTTTAAACAGATATTAAGAGAGTTTGTAAGATTCTTTTAAAATGAAGGTGTAAGATTGGACACTTTTGGTTAACCCTCATATGGTAAAAATAGTGTTTTGCACTTAAAAAAAAAAAAAAAAAAAAAAAATTGCTTAGTCATTCAATCTAAAACTAGCTAACTATTTTAGCTGTGTGAAAAATTTTGTTTCAGTTTTTTTTCTTCTAGAAACAAATCTTATTATATTAGATTTTCTGGCTCTTTTGTACTACAGTGTAACGTCTCATATCCGGACGTCCCTTTTCCGGAAGGATCGATTTCCCGGACTCTTTTTAACAATCAAAATAAACAAACATCTCTTCATCTTCCCCTTTCTTTAAAAAAGAAAAAAAAAAGGTCTTTTTGCACGTTTTCTCTTCTAGCTTGCACTGAACCCCTGATTTATGCATTGAACCCATAAATCACAAAGGGGAAGAAGAGAAGATCTACCAAGACCATTGAGTGACCGTTAGCGACGCTCCTACTCTGTAATGCATTAAAAGAGGGAGATTTGTTTTCAAAAGACCACAACTGCGTCCCCTCCCCTCTCTTTTCCTATGCAGCTGGCTAGTAAAAGAGGCATTTCCTGGAAACTTTTTATTGAAAGAAAAGGGTAAACGCTGCAAGCATTAACGTTGAGGGGGAGTCAAAATGGAACATTTGAATAGGTCTAAAGGGATACATGTCCTTGAGAAACATTCATTCTTCCCCTGACCATGTAATATTTAGGAGGCGGGGAAAAAAAGGGGGTAACATTCTTTCTTTAGCAGATTCCAGGGGTGATTGTGCTCCGGAAAAAGTCCGGATTTCCGGAATTTTCACTAACTCTGATCCGGAAGTTTCCGGAAATCGAAGGTCCAGTTGTTTTAACAAATCATTGATCACAAAACTTTCCGGAAATCAATGATACAGGGTTGCCTCCGACAACTAAAAAGCTACTATTTTCGGCCTTAGGCGACTATGGCGCTTTTTTTTGTGCCTGAAAAGGCTAAAAAAGCAACTATTTTCAGGAATAGGCGACTATTGGGAGACTTTTTTACTTTTGGCGAAGTTTTTTCGCAAAAATGAACGTTACTTTTCAGTCCCCTCGCTAATACGTGCGTAGTGCTGCCTACCACGTGCATGTGCTCAGTGACGTCATCACGCTAATCCAGGGTTGCCACTCTACATGGAGAACAGGGAAAACCTGGAAAATACAGGGAATTTAAAAATCACCTAAAATAACAGGGAAAATGCAGGGAATTTTGATTTTTTCCTTGCAAACTGGGAAAATACAGGGAATTTTGTTTCTTATTTTTGTCTTTTAAAAAATGGTACCCACTCAAAGCGTAATCTATGGGATATTTAGCCATGATATTTCAGCTATACTAAACTATTTCACTTACTATAACATTATTTAAATATGTTCAACTGTTTTCCCACCAATTAAAACTAATAAATATAGTTAGCCCTATATAGCTCACAAAACAGCACAGTAATTGTTGTTTCCTTTTAATATATTGTGTATAATAGTTCAGGGAAAACACAGGGAATTTTTTTTCCAGATTTGAGTGGCAACCCTGTAATCACTCCCTTGTTATTTAACCCCACGGAAGGAAAAAAAATTCTGCTTTCCTTCATTATTCTCTCGTTCAAGTGGAAGCGTATTTTATTTTTAATTGTATATCTATGTGATGGATTTTCTACCATACCAGTGTCCTTCCTCTTTATAATACATTTCAGGTAAGTGAGTTTTATGTTGAATTAGATTTTTCTTAATATTCAAGATGTTTTTCTTTAAAAAAATTTGTCAAATTACATTTTATTTTTTTTTGCTGATATTTTTAAAAATGCATCAAAATAAAATTGCATAGAGACGAATCGGTTTTATAACAAAATGACAATGCCTCTGTTAATAGGCGATATATCGCAAAATATTGATTAAACGTGATCAGAGTGAGCTCCTATATCTTCACTTCGATAAAGTAAGAAAGGTGAAGTTAATAGCTAACTCAGTTGCCGCGCTAAGAAAGACTAATTTCATTTCAGTTTTGCTGCAAAGACAATGTTTCACGATGTTGAATGGCAAAGGACAATTTTAATCTTAGGTCTTGGTTTTGTGTGTTATTAGCGTCAGAATGTAGAACGCCATAAATTCTTTTTTGCTTCCTTTTTTTTCCTTGAAGATTACTTTTCAGTGGGACTTCGCATTTTGTTAATTATTTTCAGAGAGACTCCTGGTAATGTGAGATGGCTGGATTGCGGTATTTCGTATTTAAATAATTATTGTTTAGTTCCGATAAATTTATCTTTTTTTTATTTCTTTCAATGTACCTCACTAATTTGATTAAATTTAATTATTTTTGAATCAATAATTCTTTAGTTTTTGCTTTTACAAATTAAAACAAAGCTTATATTTTATTTTATATTTGACCTTCTGTCAATCCAACTTTATTATTTTAAATCATCGAAATTGATAGCGATGTTCTTTCAAAAATCATTAATTCTTAAAGTATATTTTGTTAGTTTTCTCAACTATTTTTTTCTCAATTTATTAAAATTCTCAAGAAATATGAGCAAACTTTAAAAAAAAATGTATGTTTTTAAATTTTAAAATTAGTTTTTATTTTTAAAAAAATTAAAACATAGTTTCCGTTTTTTTATAATTAAAATTATAAATTTATTTTCTTTATTAAATAAAAAATTAAGCGATATTTTGTCATTTTTAAAGGGGCATTTTTTTAATAATTTTTACTTTTATTGTTTTTATTTTTTATAAAATTTCCTTTTTTTTATTTTATTGATTTTATTAAAATAAAGATAAATAAAGCAAAATTTATTTTTACTTTCCTTACTGCACGTATTTTTTTTTTAATAAATATGAAAAAGGCTGACATTTTTTAGATTTAGTCTATTAATTTAAAAAAAAAAACACTATTTAAATTTTTTTTAAGTTAATACTAATTGAAGGGATATTTTAAAAGTAGCGGTATTTAAAATACAGTAGAGAACCATTTATCCGGTATCTAGGAAACCGGGAAGAATTTTGCTTGGTTTTCCCGCTATTTTGAAGTATAACGATAATTAAAAAAAGGGGGGGAATTAGATCGAGAGGGGGCAGGGAAAAGACAAATGTTTTATTTTCTCCTGTGTGTTGTTTGTTTTTCTGATAAGCTGCCGTCAATCAAATTTAAAGGAGTGGCATACTGATTTCGTTTTCTCTTTGATTTACGAGGGGGTGGGGAAAATGTATTGCTGTAAATGTATATCAATGAATGTACGATTTAAGGAACTTGAAACTTCTGGCTAAGAGTGTTGATATGTGAGATTTATTTTAAATCCAGTTACTCAGTTTTTGTTATCCTTGATTTATTATGATGAATTGTTTTATTCTTTCGGATAATGCATTATTTATTATGAACAAAACGTTTTTTAATCACCAGTTATATTCATCTATTTGCCATCGATTAACAAAACATTTTTTTTTATTTTTTGAATAAATTCTGATTTCTTAGAAATGCGATATCATTCGTAAGTTTTCTTGATGTGGAATCACATCTGCTTTTGTTAAAAATAGTCTTATTATAAAAATAAAATAAAAGGAGAAGATTGTTGATTAATTTAAGTGTATAATTATTTGTAATAAAAGCAGGCGATTATTTTATGAAGCGGATAGCAGTTTTCTTTTTTTAATTTTTATTCTGTTTTTCTGATTCCACTGTGCATTTTATTTCGTCAGGTTACTTGCAAATTATTTTCAGTGAGACCATTTTTTTTTTCTGTCGGGATTTAACGATTCTTGTCAACTTTTTTTTAGTAGACCTACTGTTACTTTGGGATTGCTGCTGTTTTGTTTCATATTTTCGGATAAGTTATTTATCTATTTTTGCTTGTCTGTTGATTTGTTAGTTTCTCTTTAGGATAGTTTGATATTTAGTGTTAAAAGTATGCTGTTTTTTTTATCCCGCTTTTTAAATGGGGGTTGGGTAAATTCTTGGAGAGAGAGGTATTTTATAACTCCTCCCTTTTTTTAAAAAATTGAATAAATTCTGATATTAATATTAATTTTTTATCAGTAAATAGTTAGATTGTAATCAATAGATAATAAACTAAATAGTTATCAGTAAATAGTAAACTAAGAAATATTGAGAAAAAGGAAAAAAAACCTTCTTTAATTTTTTTTTTCAATTGAAACTGTTTTTTTTTTATTTCAACAATATATATATATATATTTTTTACCTCAAAATTTTTTTTCCGGATTTTTCCGGAATTTTGACTTGGGCTCACAATCACCCCTGAGATTCTTTCAGTCATACAAGAAAAAATAAAGAGAACCCCATCAACGTGCCCCACCTTTATGCTTGATTGATAGCCAATAATTGGAGAGAAAACAATAATTTGTCACTTCCCCACCCTCAACTTGAATGATCTCCTCTCTACACTTATTTTCTTTCACAAATAAGGAGGAAATGAATTTTTCTCCACCTACCCACCTTAATGAATGACGGTAATTTCCCTTTATTGCTTGAATCATTCTAGTTAAAAATGGGGGATTATTATTTTCATAACTGTCAATTTTTTTCTCATTATCTATATTTTAAGCAATAATTTTTTTTCCTAATATTTCATATTTGATTGATTGGATAATCTAATACTAGAACATTATTCCCCTTAAAAATAATGTTTATTTATTTTTGCTTCTTAGATCATTTTAAGCTTTGTTTCAGAATGAAGTGAATTATCCCTTCCTGCTTGAATCGTTCTAGTTCAAAATGGCGGATTAATATTTTCATAATAGTCAAATTTTTTCATTTTCTATATTTTTAGCAATAATATTTTATTTTCTAATACATATTTTATGTTTGATTGATTAGATATTCTAATACTAAAACATTATTCCCCTTAAAAATAATGTTTATTTATGTTTTGCTTCTTAGATTCAGATTGTTTATTAGATCATTTTAAGCTTTGTTTACCTTAGGGGTCAATTATACAGAAAAATCTATTATACGGACTTCTGGAAGTCCCACCGATTCCGGATATGCGACTTTACACTGTATTATATTCTTTTCTCATATCATGCCATCTTTCTTTTATTATCTGCATTTTCACTTATTCCTATTTAACTAGATCCACAAGGAACCAAGCTAAGGAAAAAGAGAAGTCTCAAAATTTCTATATAATTTGAAATATTATAAAACTGTATTAAAAATAAATTATGGAAATAATGTAGTTAAAGGTAAAAAATGAAAAGCTCATTATATTAAGCGTAGCGTTTTTAAAGAGTGCTCATTTTTTATATTCATTTTTAAAAGCCCTTAAAGGTGCTTAAGTGCTTAATTTTCCCTTTTCGAAAATGAGATTTTTTTCTCACGATCACCCCTAAGTATATTTCGACATGCTAAAGAAAACTAACTGGCGTAGTGAAGGATTACAGTGTAAATCTGAAAAAATTTGCTGTTATTGGCACAGAAGCTACCTTTTGGCAATAATATCGGGTTTGAAGAGACTGGTCGACGGAATAATTCCAAAGTGCAATTATTCATGCAACGTGAAATTTTTATTAGATGTGGGTTGAGAAAACTCTATTCTTGCTAATTGACAATTAATAAGAAGAATATGTTTTCAGATCTTATCCTGTGTATGAAGAAGAAAAAAAAGGTGTACTATCCCTACAAGTGAATGAAACCATCCCTTTTAGTGCCTTGGAGGCTATACAAGGGTCCAAGTCTCTCATGTGTCGCATTCGCCTCTCTCTCAAGTGGACTCTTACAAAAATTATACTTTTGTGTGGTGGTAAGTCACCATTTAAATTATTTCTGAAATCCTGAAATTATATATTTAAATCTCCTGCTTATTATGTCGCATTCCCCTCTTTCTCAAGTGGACTCTTACAAAAATTATACTTTTTGTGCGGTAGTAAGTCACCATTCAAATTATTTCTGAAATCCTGAAATTATATATTTAACATGGTGCATAGGGTTTTCAAAAAGTGTTTAATTTCCATTTTCAAAAAGGAGATTTTCTTTTCTTTACCATGTCTATTTTCGCCACACATTATGCAAAAACGTGCTTTTCACATTGTTCCATTCAATGTTTTTAGCACATTCAACAATAATCCATTACGAATTGACGTCTGTCGGTAGCGTATGAAAGCGCTAATCGTTTTACATATTTGATGAAATGCTTGTGAGTCTACTGAGCTGGATTCGGTGAGATTCTTGCCCTCTCATGTGCAACTCTGCTTTCCAGATATTCTCAATTTCAGTATTCATTTTCCACCCTCTGATACCGAACCAAAAAATCTCTTAATCGTTTTATAATAGCTAATAATTTAAAAAAAAAAGAGTTCTTTGTCAGAAACTAGTTATTTTATCATAATCATGTAATGTCTTTAAAAATTATTTTACATTTTGTTTATAGTATATAGTGCCTAAAAATATTTTTGAGTGCTTAAAAAGTACTTAAAAAAGTGCTTATTTTAATATTTTTTGTTGAAAGATTTGGCTGAGCACCCTGTTTATATCTCCTGCTGATTATTATTGTCTTTTCTTTCTTTTTTTAGTTGTGAAATACAGTCGGACTTCTGTTTAACGAACTTCCATTTTGCGAATTTCTCTATTTTTCTATATTTCTCGATTTTTTTTTCTTTTTTCTGTAACATACCTGCCAAGTCTCCTGTTTTTTATAACTATCTCATGTTTACCCGTATATTCTCAAATTTCTCCGTATTTGTGGAAAAAATTAAAAAAAAAAATTGCTTATAAAATATCCATGGATACTACTGCCAGTACTGCAGTATGTTGAGTGCTAATAGTTTAAGTACCCCTTGTGGTCAAGTTACCCATAGGACGCTTTCATGGTTTTCCTCTCTATATAACGCAAATGCGGGTTAGTTCCTTCAAAATGTCCTCCACGATGGCAAATTTTTGCCAATACTTGATTGATCCAGTATTCTTCCAGTCTAGTCTTCTGGATTGGGTTCAAAATTACAAGGCGACGGAGTTGAATATTAGTAGCCGTAAATCTAAAATTATGTGGGCTGTTTAACAACGGCTATGAAATAGCTTAATGATTTTAAAAAATCCTTTATAGATTAAGATTTATATACATATTTTTTACTTCGCTAAATGTAAGTGCTTATATTATTTTCAATTTTGAATTTCTCTTTTTGACATACACGATTATACATGATGTATCAAAACTTTTTTCATAGCTCAAAAAATGTTGCTAGTAAAATCTCCGTTATTTTATTTCTACAGTGTTGGCAGGTATGCAATAAAATTTTGGAAATTTCTTTATAAAATGACTTCTAAATAGCAAAATTTTCTATTTAACGAAATTTTCTTTGAGATCTACTTTCCCTATTTCCCAAAATATTTCAGAACATTTCAAACTTGTTAACGCATTTTATAGGGGAAATGGCCTTGAATTGATTTTCGAAGCCACTTTTCCTGAAAGCATTAAAACCCCTTTCCCTTTTTGTTTGCATTTCAAACGATAAACTCACACAAAATTAACCGATTTTATCAGTAACAATTAAACTTAAGAATGCATGTGATAATGTATGTTTAAAATTACTTTTATAGTAAATGCAGCTATAATTTTATACACAAATTTAGCTTTTTTTAGTTGAAAATGTATGTAGTATGATAGTGGTACACTGGATAATGTTTTGCTCTATTCTTGCTTTCCATGCAGATTTCTTTTATGGTTAAGATTTATAAAATAAATAGTATATATATATACTAGCTTACAAGATGAAGGTGTATCAATTGCTATTTTAATTATGTCTAGTGTTTATGAATTTAAAACCTATTTTGTGTTTATGTATTTCAAAAGGTGATTTTCTACTTAACAAACTTTTTATAGGGATTTAGTGACTTCGTTAAATAGACATGGTGCATAACGTTTTTAAAAAGTACTTAAAGGTGCTTATTTAAAATTTTTGTTTTTAAAAGTCCTTAAAGGTGCTTTTTTGCAGGTGTGTTTGGGCGTTTTTAAAAAGTGCTTAATTTTCCTTTTTCCAAAATTGATCAAGAAAAGAGTTCTTTGTCTGTATCTAGTTCATTTATCATCATATAAAGTCGTTGAAAATTATTATGCATTTTGTTAAAGTATATAGTGCTTAAAAATATTTTTTGAATGCTTTAAAAGTACTTAAAAGGTACTTATTTTTTGTTGAATGATTTGGCCACGCACCTTGATAGAGGTCCAACTGTAGTTGTTGCTTTTTGTTTTATTCCTTAAAAGTGATAATTATGCTGCATTTGGTAGAAAAATTAAAATTCCTAATTGTTCAAACTGCTTAAAACAGCTTTTGAAATATTTTAATCTTAATACCTCTATTTGTTTACAGTTGGAGTTCTTTTATCTGTATGCTTCTTTGTTACAAAATTATGGAAGAAGCGGAAAGAAGACCAGGAAAAAATGTTTTATGAGATGGTTGAAAAAGTAATTGGTAAGTTCATCTCCTTTTCACATTGTCATTAAATTACGATAGGTATTCAAGACTCTGTTTATTCAATTCCTACTGTTAGTAGGCACTCTCCTTATATCTTGTTCAAATTTTAATCGTTAATAAAATACTTTTTATTCATCAATTCAAGGTCAAATATATTTTTAAAACTTGTAGTAGATGGATGAAACTTGATGTTAATACAGTTTTTTCAAATATTAATTCATTAATTAAATAGGAATGAGCGAAAACGAAGAAGAATTTTCTGATTTGTTAAGTGTTAGTCATTGTTTTAAATTTTACTTTAAGCAATACAGTTTTTCACACATTTTAAAAAATAACATCAGTGATAATTTCTAACTTATAGCTCTATTTGAACAAAAAAAAAATAGTTTATTGCGCATATATAAATATTTAATTTTTTTATATTCGCTGTGTCAGATAAATTCAATAAAGAATATGACGTGGTAGCACGTGTGGTCCACGTCACCAAATTTATATTTTTATAGTTGTCTGATACAACACGCCTTTTTTTTCTCAATTCCTGTTATTAGTTAACACTCTCCTTGCTATTCATTAACACTCTTCTTATTTATATATCTTGCTCAAATTTTCAATCGTTAATAAAATACTTTTTATTTATCCATACAAGTTCAAATACATTTTTTAAAACTTGTAGTGGATGACACTTGATGTTAATACAGTTTTTTCAAATATTAATTCATTCATTAAATTTGGTTAATTAATATATGGGAGAAATATTTTAATTATTTAATAAAAAGTAGCTAAAATAGAATGTTTCTTTGTTGACCTAAGTAGGAATTTACTTTAAAATTTTTTTTTTATATTACTTGTTTTCAGATATTCTTCAAGAAACTTCGGAGTGGTCTGTAAGCAGCGAACCTTATAAAGCTGTTGTGAAAGTTAGAGATGCTGTCATTCCTGCCAAGGAAAGGTAGGCACATAAACCAGGGTTCACGTAAACTTATTTTTTTCCTAAAAATGGATCCTTCACAAAATATTATGTTTAAAGAATATATCCTTCACAATATCCTTAAAAAAATAATCTTGCAAAATTATTTATTTTAAAGCAGAGGTCTAGTGGTTACTGTACTGGACTGTAAGACCAGTGATTGCAGGTTCGATTCCCACCTTAGACATGGCTGTAACTTTCTCTCTGTGTCTTCTATGTCCTTTCTTCTGTAACAGTAACAATGATCAGTTATTGAGATTCAAGTTAAATAATTCAAAAATCTATTACATTTATTATTTGTTGTAAAAATTTCACATTTCAGTGAAACTGCCATGTTTCTCTCATAATTTAGTTATGTTTTTTTGCTCATGAAATCTAATATTTTGCATTGCAAATTTTAAAAAAAATCACATAATAAAAATGTAATTGTATAGATATATATGGTCTGAATTTTCATTAAAATTTATCTGATATTCTTGGAAAAATCAGGGAGTTTATTTATTTATTATTATTTTTTTGTATATCCGTCGTCGAACAACCGACCCAATTTTTGGGTTTACGACTACTAATGTCCACTCCGTAGCTTTGTAATTTCGAACCAATCCAGAAGACAAGGAAACCCCTGGATCAGTACCCCCAGAGGTATTGATTTGTTATGGGAACACGGAGGACTTGGCGACTCGACAGATTTAACGTGCATCAGTCACCTTTTACTACACGAGGAGTCTTTGGCCATCGGGGATCAAACTCTTGGACATGGGCCAAGTGCCCTACCAACCAGGCTATCCCAGCCTAGGCAGTTTATTTTCTGAAATTGAGTGAGAACCATGTAATACACTATCTGTCCGAAAGTATCTGGACACCCAGTAGACTTAGAGTGTCCTGAGGCGCACATTAATATGATGTTGGCTCCCCTTATGCATCGATGGCAGCCTGCACACGTCTTTGAAGACTTCCCCCACCAGCTTTTGATAGGTGTCAACAGGAACTGACTTCTATCACTGCTGAAGTGAGGAAGGTCGATTTGGCTGACTATGTAATCTGAGCTCTAATTCATCTCAAAGGTGTTCTATAGGATTTAGATCAGGGCTCTGAGAAGGCCCGCCCATATTTTGAACACCCATTTCGTCAAACCACGTCTGTGTAAGACTTGGTGTGTGAAAGGAGCAGTTATCCTGCAGGAAGAGAAACGGGCTGAAATATTGCCCTAGAGTTGGGAGTGCAGCATTGTCCAGAATGTCCACATACATCTCAGAGTTCATGTTAGCTCCACAGGAACTAACGGACACAAGCCAAACCACGAGATACATCCCCACACCATCATGTGTCCACCATAACAATCAGGTGTCCAGATACTTTTGGCGAGATAGTGTATATTTCTTCAAAATTTTTTTTAATTTTTTTCTCAGATGGTAGGCAGTATTTTATAAAATTGCCTCTTATGTTAAATTTATTTGTTTATTCATTTATTTATTTAATTTGTGGCAGAAGAGGAAAATTGTGGCTTTGGGATAGAGTTGTAGCATTTATTGAAGAGAATGAGTCAAGGGTATCTGTGGAATATCGAACCATAAATGGAGAAGATTTTAAAGTATGGAAATGGCAACCATTCACTACCACAGAAGTAAGAGTTATTTTGAATTGTTCTAATTTTTTTAAATTTATATTACAGGTAATGCTAACATTAATCAAATAAAGAAATGAGAGGCTTTTATCCTAATTAAAACCTATCGTATATAACACAGAGTGTGTAGCGTTTTAAAAAAGTGCTTTGATGTGCTTATTTTTGATTTATGTTTTTTAAAAGCCCTTAAAGGTGCTTTTTTTTAATTTGGGGTTTGTAAAAAATGCTTAATTCTCTATCTTTTAAAAAGAGGTTTTTCCTTTGCCGTGTCGATTGTCCTCATAAATAGGGCCCCATAAATTATGCGAAGATGCGGAAGATGCGGAAACCCGCATAATTCACAATTATCCGCATAATTTACAATTTTCCGAGTAATCGCAGCATATCTGTAGAATTTTCATTTTTCAGCAAAATGTATTCGTTTACCAGATAAAATTCTCCTTAAGGGTTTTTTTTCAATTGAAATATATCTTCTTTTTCAATTCCAAGAATCTTTTTGGTCAGGTGGTCAGATCTTTCCAAGAATCTGACAGAGGTGGACAAATTCCCAGGAAACTTCAAGAAATTGTTCAAGCATTGTCCTGCAAAAAAGCGCCGCTATTTAAAGTTTTTAACAGATGACAATAAGAAGGCTAAACTTTGTCCAGCACCAATAAAGACACGGTGGAATTCCTGGTTTAAATCAGTGCAATATCATGCTGAATATTGTAATGTTTACATAGAATTTTTTAGAAGTGAAATAAACCTTACTCCTGACACTGCTTGTCTCAATCAGTGCAAAGTTTTGGCGGAAAGCAAGCAAATTTGCAGAGACTTTCAGTTCATTGCAGAACACGCTCCGATATTAATGGATACTCTTCTCTTTTCGAAACATGTGGTGTATCTATTCACAAAGTTTACAATAAGATTTTTGATCTGCGGTCTAAACTTCGATGTAATTCTCAGGCATCATACTCACGAAAAGATTCATGCAACGCATTTCTTCAAGAAGTGTTTCACAAAACAATTGCAAAGTTGAATACTTACTACTCTCCAGAACTAGATGTATTCAAAAAACGCGGGCCCAAGTTTAGTCAACCTGCATAAAACTTCATGAAAGCTGCTCGAGTTTTCGATCCAGAACAAATAGTCAACCTCAATATTGAAGACGACGATGTATTCAAGAATATTCCAGGAATGAGTGGTCAAAATATAAAACTCGACTTTGCTGCTTACAAAGAATATGTAAAAGAATGTTCAAACCAGGACTTAATTAGATTCTGGAATTCAGAGGTAGTCTCAGAGAGATTTCCAGAACTTACAAAAAAAGCAAGACAAGTGCTCTCAGTGCTTCCTAATTCAGTAGATTGTGAAAGAGCTGTATCCTGCTATGGCCAAATTTTTACAAAACAGAGACAGAGTTTGAAAGAAAACGCAGCTTCTGGACTAACTTCTGCATGCATAATTTTTAAAAGACACCGCATCCTTGCCACGTAATTATTAAAAATCGGCGCATCCTAGCCGCATAATTTTTAAAAAATTTCTGCATAATTTATAGGGCCCTACTCATAAATTACAAAAAATACATGACTTTCACAATTTTCTCTGCAATATTTATCGGAAACTAGTTATTATGATCATGATTAGTTTTTTATAATGTTTTTGAATTTTATTGATTTTATGTGTATGAATAACGAACTTTAAACGATAGAAAAAAAATCATTTTTATTACTGCACAGATCCTGATTATGAATTATTTTTTGGGGGGAAAGGTATTCAAAATATTTTTGAGTGCTTAAAGTGTGCTTATTTTCTGTTGAAAAATCTGGCTACGCCCCCTGTAACAGCATAGTTATAATTCCTAAACTTTTTCTTTGCATTGTTTCCAGATTAGTACTTTGAAAACTCTTAAATTTCCACTTGCAAACTACAAGAAAAAACATAACCATTTTATTGTCTGTATGGAATTTTTCTTTTTTTGCAAGACTGGCTTTCTAAGAAATTCTCCTGAACAATTTGAAAAATAGGCTTATCATTGTATCGCTCCAAGCTTTCCAATTCAATGATTTCTTACAGATCTGAAAATTACCTGATAGGCCATGAAGCACCTTAATATTCATTATTTAAGTTCAATGAATGCTTAGAATGATTTCTTTGGTTTATGAAAATATTTTTATCATAACTGAGAATATTTCTATAAAATTTTGTCGCAATTAAGCTATTGATTATAAAAGAGTATAATTTAAACTGTCTATACTATAATTTAAAATAAGTCAATAAATAAATCATTCTTTCAAAGAAAATGGCACAAACGCTTTTGATGTATGAAACATTCTAATTGAAATTCAATTTCCAAACAATGAATTAGCAAGTTGAATTTAGTATTTGAGCAAATCGTTTCCTTATTGTCATTCTAACTAATCTTTACCCTTTCTTGTTCTTACATTTTACTTTTTTAGCACTAAACAGAGAATATCTATATTTTTGTTTGAATTGTAAAAATAGTATCTATATCTAAATATTTTTTTTCTAGTCATCAACTTCTGAAGAGTTTTTATATTTGTTCAAAAATATTTTTCTTGGTTCAGTTTTACATTTATGTATTTTATACAGTGAAACCTATCGGCAGCGACCACACTCCATTCCTCAGTAAAATGATTATTGATGGAGGTTTGTCGTTCTCAGAGGTTACCTCTATTGACTTCAAAATTGTTATCCTAAGCGCATAATTTTTCGCAAACTATTTTAATTTTAGTCATTGTCTTGGTGCAGACATGCCACTTTTGTTGGCGTCATGAAAAGCGCACCAATGAATAAAATTTAGCGTCTATAAAAATGATCCCAACTGATATAATTATATGTAAAAACAAATTTATCAATTTTGAACGATAAAGCTATTTTACATAAATAAACAATTATGTTTTTTTGAAGTTTGAGTTTAACTTTATAACATAAAAATTAGTTAGCTTTATTAAAAGAAGAGAAGATTTTTTTTGTTTTGTTTCAGATGCTTGATTTTTTTTAAATAACTTTTTATTTTTCTAATTTAACTTCTAACTCTAAAAGTAAATCATTGATAGCATAATGTTTTGTGCATCTTCTGTTCAGAGGTGGTCTGACTGCAACATAAATATTTTTCGATATTTTTTTGTGTTTCTGTATTTGATCTTTTCCGCATTTGGTGCAGATGTTTGCCCGGTTTCTAAGAGAGGTTTCAATGGTCTCTCTTAAAGGTTTTCCTCTCAAATTCTATGGAAAAAATTCCGTGCCTCTCAAAAGTGGTTGTAAATAGAAGTAGTCGCTACATAGAGGTGGTCTTTCCTGGAGGTTTCACTGTAATAAAATTCTACTCACTACAGAAACTATATTGACTGCTAACGCTAAAGTGTAGAAATCAATTATTCTACAGAGAATCTAGTCCAGCAAAGTAAATTAGGGTAATCAGTTAAAGTGCCAAAAATTTTTTTCGTTTTTAAACTACCAAGATAATCTGCTTTACTATGTTATTTACCTGAATTAGTATGTTATTTACGTTAAAGTGAAAATAAGATCTTCGCTGGAGCAACAATTAATCAAAAACTATAAACGTAATACTAAAATTTCTATGCATGACAGAAACAGGGTTTGTTTATTTAAATCAACTGATTTTTTTATATATATATTGATTTTAAAAGTTAAAAAATAGTGTTTTAAATTATTGATACTTTAATTATTTTCTTTTCTTAGTTTTAAAATTTATTTTAAATAAATTGCTGCATTAATTAATTTTAGTTAAGGAAATTACTTTCTTTCTTGATGTGTGTTAAATTCCAACACATTTGAAATTACATTTTTAAAAATCTTTTGATTCTTGAGATTGAAAGTACAGATTAAAGTAAACATTTGATGCAGTCTTAATATAGACTTACATAGCTGTAGAAAGTAATTAATAAACATGAAATTTTTTCCAAAAAAAGTGCAGATAATGTTAATGAAAACTCTACGTTTTGATGGAAAAAGCATGGAATTCAAATTTACATTATATTTTATTAGTGGAAGACGTATATTTCTAAAACTTGAGGTTATATTAAAAAGAAATTACTCTAATATGCCAAAAATGTACTCTATATGCCTTTCAAAGTCTATTTGAAGCAGTGGGATTATTAACTGAAAACTGGTATTTTTTTCTCATAATATGTTTACAGTATCTTTGACATTATCCAATTTTCTATAAAAAAAAATTTTGTGAAAAAAATTCCAATGTATGAGTTCATAGATTTTTTAAAAATTCTTTAGCTTTTACTTATCTATTTCGATATAGGATTAAAAATGAATGTTTTAATATAAAAATATATAAATTAAATATTTATTTATTTTTTGCTGAATGAATACATTTATAAACAGAATCTGTTACATTTATTTTGCCATTTTAAGAATCTAGAAATTTTTTTTTAAAAAACCGTAATTTTAAATGAAAATTATGGTTTGCTAATTGAAACTTTGTTTTAATAGTTAAAGAACAGGGGTCTATCCAAGCCAAATTTATTGTATTGTATGGAGTCTATTACATCAGGGCACTAATTTACTTCAGGGGCAACAGGGTTGATTCTTTTGACTAAAAGGGCAGCAGGGTGCTGTGCCCTGTTTACCCTGCCTAGAATGAGCTCTGATAAACATCTTTATAGAATAAGGAATAATTATAAAATGAAATTTTTTAAAAAAAATTTCCATTTATTATTAATAATTTCTAATAAATTATCATTGTCAATTAAACAAGTTACTAACTTTCTTACTGATTCTTTGTTTATTAAAGGCTTATAATTCATGGGAAATTATGATGTTATATTTCACTTACATTTGGTAAAGTGTATAGTTAAATTAAAAGAGTCACATCATAATTTAAAATTTATTTATGTATTTTTATAGCATCTATCAAATATCAAATTTTACTATTTGGAATTATACCATATGTCTCAAAACTAACTCTTTACTTATAAGCTTGTTTTTGTGTAAATTGAAGTATTATAATTCAATAAAATGTAAATTATTGAAATCTTGCTTTTTTATGTTTTACTATTAAAAAATTGTCAAAAGTAAGAAATATACATTGGAAATTAAAACACAGTTGCCTTATTTTTATTCAATTTTAGTATTTAAATGCTTAAATATTTATTTGCTTTCCTTAATTATATATGTGAGAAAGTGTTTTATTTTGAGAGTATGTGTATTATCTAGAATATTCTAATTTTTACTGAGCTTATTATGTTGTATGGATATTTTTCATATGAATTTGAACATAATTTTTCATCAACAGAATGAAGGTGGTAAGCAAGGTAAAGTCTGGCAAGGTCAAGGTAATTACTGCACACATTATGTCAATTTTTTAACTGATATGTGTAAAGGTAATTATTAAAACATTTTTCTTTTCCTTTCTGCAGCATTTAGTAGCCTTGGTAAAGGAAGGAATACCATGTACAGCCTTAGTCCCTGCTTAAAGATAAGAAACATGTTTGACTCGGAAGTGTGAGTAATAATTTAGCTTTGCTATTTTCTCTCTCCCTTTTTTTCACTATTTCATTTTTCAATTTGAATATCAGTCTAAGCAGATGTGCTTTTAACATACCTGCCGAGTGTCTCTTGTTTTTTAACGAAGACTGCTGTATTTTGCGACTATCTCCTGCATTCTCAAATTTCTCCATATTCATGGAAGAAATTTTTTTTTTTTTTTTAAATTTGGTGCTGATATACTTCTTATTCCTCAACCGATGGTGCTATTGCCAGTACTGCAGCATGTTGAGTGTTTATAGTTTAAGTAATTATAAATAATGGTGTAAAAAGATCTTCTTTAGACTATATAATTTTTTTTTTTACTTCGCTAAATGTAAGTGCTTATATTATTTCCAATTTTGAATTTCTCGCATGATGCATTAAAACTGTACACATAGTCTAAAAAATGTCAATAGTAAAATCTTCTCTATTTTATTCCTCCAATGTTGGCATGAACTTATACCTTAAACTTATAAAACACATATTTCTTGTCGATGCTATATGTGAAATTATATGCATAAATGCTCACTTTCTCATAGTCAGTTTATTTTAAACAACATTATAGTTCATTTTAATATGGCAATAAAAGATGCTTTATGCCAATAATTTTATGTGTTTCAATAATTAACAATGTGTTTCAATAATTAATCCATGTTTATTATTTTGAAAAAATAAAACTTAAGCAGTGGAAAACAGTTTTAAAATAAAAAAAATTTATTTGTTAAAAAGGAACTTAATTTTGGATTTGGCTCTCCATTTTTTCTTGAAACCGTGCAACTTTAAATAAAAGCATGATTTTTAAAAAAACATTAGCAAATGCAGTAGAAATTCTTATGTGATTTAGATTAGTCATTTTATGTATTTGATACTTAAAGTATCAGGTTTTTGTAACTGATAACTAACTGATAACAAGAAAAAATAAATGTAATTGCAAAAAAAATTGGAACTTCAAAAATACATCTCTAATAAAAAAACTTACCTTTACAAAAAAGAAAATTTTCCTATTTGTGCGCATATTCTGATAATAATTTTTTAAAAGAGCTTAAATGTATTTTTTAAATGCTTAACGCTTATTTTTTGTTGAAGAATTTGGCAATGCACCCTGATTTAGTTTTATATGAAGAACTACTTGTTCTACCATGAGTCACTTAAAATAATTGATAATTCTTTTTTTTTCTTTTATTTATTTTCCAGTAATGTTTCTAATTAAAGCTAATTCACTCTTTATTAGATATTTTTTGCCTAATTCCTTCCCTGCCTTTAAAATTCAATAGAATGTCTTGACAAAAATAATTGCGATTTAATTTATTCAGTGATTAATTTTTTATAATTAAAATTTTTTTTTAGATTTACTTTTTTAATTGTTATATAATTTTTTATAGTATCCATTATTAATACATTTTATCACATGTTTTGGTAAGTATACTTAGAAAGTTAAATTACATTAGATCTAATTCAGATTTTTGCCAACCGAGGCTGAAATAATTTTTTAAATATTTCAGTGAATACGAGGAAAGCTGGCAGACTAGCATCCAAGATGCAATTTTAGAAAAATGTGAAGGAAATGATGGAATCAGGCATATTGCCATAGACACTTCTAACAATGAGGTATTTTATATTTTTTAAATGTTTTCTGTGAGCAGGGTTGGGGTTTTGGACAGGACATGTGGGTTTTACTGTCTAAAACTGTCCTAAACTGACTAAAACTGTCTTAAAGTGTTCAAAACCTTGAACATTGGTAAAAGGTAAAAATTCTATGTGTGTAACCATTTTGCACATAATGATTACATTTATTAATAAATATTTGATACTTTTTATATACAATTTGCTTTAGCTTATTAAAAGAAAATAATATAATATAATAGGTAAAGGTTTATAACTTTTGAAGCTCCACAATTCAATGAACAACGAAAGTGAATACCTTATCCTTTAAATACGAATAAATAAGCTTTAATACGGATAAATTATGTTTTTGCATAATGATAAATAAAGCAATATTAAATATAATTAATAACTTTTTAATAAAACACAAAATTTTCTTTATTTTTCTTGATTTCCTGATCATTCTTCATTTAACATTTTATTTTTCACAATATTTTTTTAAATTGTGACATAATTTGAATAAAAGGGTGTTGGACAGTTTAGGACTAACTGGTTTTGAACAGGACGGTTTAAACCGTGGATTAATCCATTCTGTCCTAAACCTTGCCAACTCTGTGAGTCATTTTCTTCAGAGTTCTTTAAAAAAAATTTATTTCATAGAGCTGCTTATGGTTCTGGAAACTTGCTTAGTTTTAAAATTTTAATGTTTTGAAATATTCTTGTAATCTTTTAGGTTTTTATCTACTGTTTAACTGCTGAGATTCTTCTAAAGTTTCTTAGTTCATTAGACTGTTAGTCCCTGAAAAATGTGCTTATTTACATTTCTGATTTTTTATTTATTCTTACTCCCTTTAAGTTTTTATATTGTTATATTGCGTAACGATTTCTTAAATCCTTATAAAGTTTTTTATTCATAAAAGTATTTTTAGAACATATCTTAAACGCTCAATGTTAGTTTTTTAATATTTTTCTTGGAAACTTTTCTTTTCTTAGAATCATACCTGCCAAGTCTCCTGTTTTTTTAACTAAGACTCCCGTATTTTACGACTATCTCCCGTTTACCTGTATATTCTTAAATTTCTCCGTATTTTTAAATTTTAAAATCTAGTTGGAAAGTGTTATTTTTGTTTAAGAATTTAAGTAGAAATATCTGTTTCCTTATTTAGTATCTATTATGAATGACTAAGCTAGGAATTCCTCATGTTTAAGCTGTAATTTTCAAGGTAGTATTTTGATTTTAGTATTACTTTTTTATTCAAGTATCATCCGTAAGACTAGTTATTTTTAAGAAATTAATTTACGTCATTTATTAAGAAAATAGATACCAAATTATAGTTTTAATTCTGAACCAATTACACTAAATGGAGTTTTAAAAAAAATGTGTATGTAATACTTTTTTGTTAAAAACACTTAAAAGTCTTGTCGCAAAAGTTCTGCAATGATGAACATTTTTAATAAGTAGCATTAACTGCTGCTAAGGCATATGTAGTTTACTTAACATATCCTGATTTTAAAAAATTTTGTAAATTAGGAATGATTGTATTCCGAGTTTTTCGTATCATTCTTCTGAGTCTAAAATCTAGGAGCGATGTATCTGATTTTTGCACAAATATCGAAAAATTTCGTGTAAATCAAGACCATTGGTTGCGGACTCTTCTGACAATCAAAAACTCTTCTGACAAAATTTTGAAGCTTTTTCTAAATCCCGTTAGTGAGACGTTTCCATACATTCATTCACTAATTACTTGAAGAATAATGTCTTACGTGATTCTTTCGTCAATTTAATCCTTTTGGTTTGGCAGATTTTCGCCTTTTTAAATATTTGGAACCACGCCAGAATCTGCTTACATTTGGATTCTTATTCACGTGATTTTCATATCAAACATCGATTACCTGATTTAAAAGCTATGCTTTGCGTTTCGTATTCATGTGATTTAAAAATCCAATATCACGATTTACATTTACACGTTTTTTAAAATCCAGTATTATGATTCATATTTTGCGATTTAAAAATTCAATATTGTGATTCTTATTCACGAAATTATCGTGATTCATATTCGTGCAATTTTAAAACCCAATATCACGTTAATTTTTTCGTGAAGTTCAAAAAGTTATGTTAAATGTAAAACATGTATAGTATATCAATTGATTTTGATTTTTGTGCATAAAAGTTTCAAGGTTTTTCTCTCTGTGCCTCAATTACCCCTGTTAAATACTGTATATTCAGTTTTCTGGTTGTGGCTACCAACCCAATAAAGTTAGTGGCTTTAGTGAAGAATCGGGGGTCCCTTGGTCTGCGATAATTTTTGTTCAGTTTTGCTGAAATCCCATTTCTGGTTACCATGCTATACTTTGCTTTCAGTGACATCACCTTCGGGTTACCGCAACTTTTGCTTACCTTTATTTGCAAAATCGTCGAAAATAAGAGGTGCCCTCAATTGTAAACTTTTACGAAGTTAGTGTATTCAATATTTTTATGCTATGTAACCTTTTCGAATAAGATTTAACTATAGCTATTCATCTATTTAAATCAAAGATATTTTTCTGAAAGAGAAATGAAAGAATTTGATATAAACTGTGATTCACCATAATTTAACAGTATTATATTTAACTAAGAATATTTGATCTGATTGTAATTATTTTCAGGGTTGTGTCTATATGCTTTGCAGTTCATCAGAAACTGCTGGTAAAGCTTTCAATGATCTCCATGGATGGTGGTTTGATGGTAAGTCTATTAATTTAGATAAAATTCATCCAACCATTATACTCAGGGTTGCCACGGGTGACTAAAATACGACTATTTTTCGCCTGAGGCAACTATGGCAACAAAAAAAGCAACTATTATCAGGAAAAGGAGACTATTGGGTGACATTTCTGTACTCCTAGCGATGTTTTTTTTTTTAGTATACATTTGAGCTTCTAAACACTAAATTTTTTTTCCATAAAAAATAAAACATTTTGAATTGCAAACTAGAGTCAACACTTTTTAATTCATTCAATTTGCCCAGATTCCATTGTAAGTCTATTTCATTTCTTCGCCTTTTCAACGGCTATTGCTACGGAATTCAACAAAATTTTTTAAAAATAACTAATTTTTAATAGAATATTACGATGCTTAACTTTCATATTTTAGTAATCACTTTTCACAATATATATATATGTATATTTGTTAAATCAATTATTGACAAAAGGGAAAAAATTTTTGAAAATTATGTTATTTTAATGAAATAAGTATTTTTTTGAATGAATAATAGTAATTAAAAGTATTTAATTTTCCACAAATATACAAATTGTTTTGGTATAAAAATTTTGTGCTAGAGTACTAACATTTATATAAAAATCATCATATTTGCCACCAACTTGACTAAATGGATCATGGTTTATGACAATTAAGTCATTTAATAAAATTTTAGTCATATTTTTGTTCTTATGTAGGCAACTGTTTTTATATTTTTTGGCAACTATTTTCATGCTTTAGGCTACTAAAAGCAACTATTTTGTTAATTTTTTCCTGTGGCAACCCTGCATTGATTTTACTCCTCCTCCCCTCTTGTCAGCAGAAATTAACAAATTACTACCTCCACCCCCATGAGGTCATTATGTAATATTTGAACGGTCCCTAATTTGTGCTTCTTCATAGTGTTTAGTTTCATTTTGCAGTGTTAATTTTGAGTTTCAGGTTCATGTTTTTTTTCTTCCTTCAGGTAAATTAGTGACAGTGAAGTATATTCCTTACAAAAGATACTTGGAACGATTTCCAGAATCAGAGCATTGTACAGCGTCTCTGAAACCTTCCAACAACAAGCGACTTTCCTTATCCACTCCATTCTTTTCCTCAGCATTGGAAAGATCTTGAACTCTTTGTTTATTTTTTTTTCTTTTTTAGCCCCCTCCTTTAGCACTTCTTTGTTATCCTCAACTTTTTATTTCTCCTCCCCCCCCCCCAAATTTTGCATAATGTGCGTTGTGTAGAATGCATTGAAAGAATAAAAAAAAATGTATTATATATGTTTGTCTTTCAATAAAAGCTTCTCGTTTAGTTGTAATAAAAATAGTTATTTATTAATATATCAGTGGTAATAATCCAATGCATTTATAGTGTGCATCAATTATTGAAATAAAACCACGCATTTGTTTAGTTGATGAATCATTTTGTGTACTCCATTTTGTCTGAGTCATACCTGCCAAGTCTCTTTTTTTTTTTTTTTTTTTTTGAACAAAGACTCCTGTATTTTACCACTATCTTCTGTTTACCCGTATATTCTCAAATTTCTCTGTATTTGACGAAGAAATTTTTTTTAAAAAAAATTTATGATAAAATATCGGCTGATGGCAAAAATATTTCTCTTGTTCTTCAACAGATGGTGTTATTGTCAGTACTGCAGTGTGACTACTGAGTGATTGTAGTTTAAGTAATAAAAAAATTTTTTTTTTAAAAATCTTTAGACCAGGGGTAGGCAACGCGGCGCCCGTGGGCGCCCCCGATCGATTTTTAATGCGCCCTCGCTGGACTAATGTAAATGTATGATAGCCAGAGCGATTTACTTAACTCTTGTCAAACGGCGATATACAGCAAGTAGTCAGTTGAGTTTAGGATTGTGCATGATTATCTGTAAAATATGCGCCCTCGGTGATTTTCAAATTTAGTATTGCGCCCTTAAGGACAAACAGGTTGCCGACCCCTGCTTTAGACTAAGATTTATATTTTACATATTTTTTAAATCGCTAAATGTAAATGCTTATATTATTTACAATTTTGAATTTCTCTTTTTGACTTACATGATTATGCATGATGTATTAAAACTTTACTCATAGCCTAAAAAATGTCGCTAGTAAAATCTCCGTTATTTTATTTCTCCAATGTTGGCAGGTATGCAATAAAATTTTGGAAATTTCTTTTTAAAATAACTTCCAAATAGCAAAATTTTCTATTTAACTAAATTTTCTTTGAGATCTACTTTCCCTATTTCCCAAAATACAACGCTGAAAAAAATATTACCTTGAATAACTTTTGCTCTATTAATCAGAATTTTACGAATTAGGTACCAATCTAAACCAATTATGCACTGAATTTGATATCCAATACGTTTCTATAGTGGGCTGATCGCAAGATACGGATCTCAGTAGATCACCAAAGTCTAGCAGGCTCAGTGTCCAATTATTTAGACACTGAGCCTGCTAGTGACCACTGATCAGCCTACAAAGTAACTGGGGGTGGGCATTATCGGCTACCAAGGAAGGAGAGCCACCCCCCCTGTGACAGCATGCATGTCTTCGGATCATCCTCGTGGATGTTTTTAAGATTGTCCCGAATGACTTATTGTGTAGCTCTAGTGTGACATAAATGAAATACTACCAAAGATGGTAGAATTAAAATCTAGGAATTATGTTGGGCAATTGGTATGTTTTTCATTTAACATTTCATTTTAGGTTTACATTTTCATTTAATAAAAAGTAGCAATTTTTTTTAAAAAGCGTTATTGTTTTTTTGAAACTTGTTTAGAAAAAAAGACTAACATAAAATAATTGTGCGAGACAACACACAAAAAAAATAAGTGGCGAAAGCGAACAGGAGAGAGAGAGAGCTTTTGGATAAAATGCTTCTGTTTCTTGTATTCTGTTCAAGAATATCATTGACCCAGTTAATTGTTTTGAAATTTCTCTGTAAATCAAGTCACAGTTTATGTATGTATTTGGTTTTGGGCTGCGAGCTTTCCTCCTCCACCGCCAGGCAACATAAATATTAAGTTCCATTGATGTTATATAAAGGAAACATACCACCAAATATATTATTCTTATTACATTTTATTGAAATTTTAAGTTTTAATATTCAACGGTAGTTTTTATTTTACATGACGAGTATACACGTCATACGGGATTTGGTCTGACGTGTATGCTTATCAAGCATGCATAACTGATAAATGGTTCAAAGGAATGTTTTCAAATTCACTAAATAATTAAAGCAGATGGTAAGTAGGTACTTTATTTACTCTATTGGCGACAGTCTGGGAAACATTCCTGGTGAATGTGAAGGTATGTGAATTCATCCTGAAGCCATCACAATTTTGATCCTCTGCATAGAGTATGGCTCCCCTGCTTTGGTAGCCCGAAGGCCTGCGTGTGAAGTTGAGCATTTTATGGTAGAACAGTTTAACAAGGACCGATACCGAGCGCTCTCGGTCCCTACGCAGGCTTGTTGTCACCCACCCGCTTACTGACCTTAGCCAGTGATGCTTGACTTCGGTGTTCTACTAAGAACCTTGTATTTATGATCAGTCCGCTGTGGGACATTGAAGTAGATGCAAAAACGTAGAAATTTCACTCTATCTCAGCAATCAAACAGGTTTTGTTGTTTTGAGTGCTCCTTCTTCAGTAGTGATTCCTTAAATTTCGATAGCACTTTTATTTTTTCAACTCTTAAATACTTCGACCCCTGATCCTTTTTTTTTTTAAATATATTTTTTATTAAGGATAATAAAATTATACATTAAGGATGGGCATTTTATAACCTAATGTAATGGACAGTCATTTAACAAGACCGTGTATAGAGATCCTGACTGATCTTCTAATTTGGAGTTAGCTAAAAAAAATTTGATAAAATTTTTTTTTAAAAAAAACATTTTTATTTCACATATAAGTAAATAGCATGAAACTATATTACAATCACTTTGAAATGACATGTAAAAATGAAAAAATTGTTCAGAGAAAATTTATGACTATGTACACATGAAATTCATTTCAGTTACAGAAAATATTGTAAAAGAAATAGGTAACAGAATAAAATTTAAAAGATAAAAAAAATATATTCTCCAAAATTTGTTAAATAGAGAAAATTGTGTAAAACCAGATAGCTAAAAATCGATAGCTGAACTGATTTTTTTTAAAAATTGATTTTTCTCTAAAGAAAGTCAAATCCCCTGATCTCACCCCCCATGTACCCCACTAAATATATAATGTACAGATGAAAGTTCTCGAATATTTCATTTCTTTTATAGTTTTTCCCAGCAGTGCAAATCGCAGATGGTTTCAATCGCAGAAATCGATTTAAACTTGCAAAATTACAATTCTCAGCATAACAAAATGCAAAATTAATTTTAAATAGCAAGAATTCTATAAGTACTTCTTTGCTATATATAAGTAAGTATGTGATTTTTTAAGCGAATCTACAAATTTCTGCACACAAATTTTAAAATTCTGAACGGAAAAAATCTACCACTCTTTTTTTGTGCAAAATTTAACGGTCAGTTATGGTAATTGAACGGTGTTCTCGGAGCACCGTTATATTTCGAAAGAATTTAGAATCCTGTAGAATTTGATTTGGATACTCAAAAATAATTAATAGTGGTCCTGGACCAGCCATAGATAGAGAATTGTATAAAGCAGTGTTTCCCAAAGTGCGGTACTCGTCCCCCCCAGGGGTACGCGTTCTTATGCGAAATAACTTGCAATATACGAAAATTTCAAAAAATTTTATTTAAAAACAAAGCTAGCCATTTAAAATTACGATTACGTATTTTTTAATTGGCTATTTTTTGCAGAGTTAACAGTTAATTATTAGTGGTGTCAACAGCCAGTTATGATTTTTAACTTTTGTGCAATTTTTTTACAGCAAAAAATACATTTATTTTTTTATTAGTGGTACGTAGCGTTGCGAAAAATTTAGAAAGGGTACACAGGTATAAAGGATGGTATGCTGTTATGATTTTCGTTTTTTATGTTTTGTCACAAAAAAGCATTGTGACGTAACACATTGCATCCAAAAAATTTCCCCACTGGTTCGACTTTTTTTTTTTTTTTTTTTGAGAACACAAGAGTAAAATTAAAATAAAAAAAAGAGGTAGAAAAAATTTGTTCTAGAGGACATTCTCACTAGTTTTTCTTTTGGCGATTTTGAATTCGTTTACTACTCACTGTTTAGCGGTTGGCGTGTAAGTTTCATTTCCTTTAGAAATTACTAAACTATCTTTTCGATGATTTAAAGATTCTTGATGAATTTCAGTCCTAGAAGAGGGCGTTGAACATGATGCATCGCTGCTGTCGTCGGGAATAGGAGGTAGTTCACGTAGTTTTATGGGTTCTAAGTCCACCTCATCGAAAGATGGCGGCACTTCAGAGCGATAAGTGTTCTCCCACGACGGTGGATCCACTGGCTCAAAACGATCGCACAGCGATTTCACAAGTCGCGAACGCTTCTTTTCTTCTAAGTTGACTTGAGCGTAGACAGGCTGACTCTGATCTTCTTCCGGTATAGTGTGGGGTGGAGCAACATCATGTTTGGTCTGGATTTCTTCATAGATGCAAGTATTGGATGAGCTTCCGGATGATTCTTTACTGTCTGATTTTTTCTTGGTGAAGAGGATGGTCGACATAATGTTCCGCTTCTCTTCCGTGCCATCATCCACTGGAATGGTGGCGTAAAAGGCGTCATTGTCGTAAGGCAACGGTGTGTTAGGGGTGAGAGAAGAATTGGTTTCTTTCGATGGCAAAGAATCCACACTGCTTTGCCTCAGAACTTTGCGCCTAAAATGCGTAATTTAGAATTTTTAAGTCACATTGAAATCATGTATTCCAATTAGATAGATAAAATTAAACATTTTTCTATTTCACACTAAAATAAATGGATTTATATACATATGTATAAAGTCGAACCACCTCGTTAACATGAAATCGGTAGGACTGTCATAATTATTTTATGTTAACCGAATTTTGTTTTATCTGATGCATCATGAAAACAATTTATCACATATTATAAATACATGTTACGTACTACATTAATGTATGCAAACAATACTATTATGAACCAAGCAAATTAAAATAAGCTTAAAAGTTTCCACTACTTTATTAAACTATTTTCTTTTTGCTATTTTATTTATCCGACCATCTGCTACTTCTAACAAAGGAAGAAAATAGAAATCCTCAAAATGAATTATTGGGATTTTGTTCACATGCTTATTAAATGTGCTGGGATCTTTTTCCTTTCATGTTAAGCGATAATCAGCTTGAAAATTTCATGTTAAACAAGTAAAATAGAACAATAATAGATTGCTGACTCACGGAACCAAACATGTGTTTCATGTAAAACTATATTTCACGTTAAGCGGTTTCCCGTTTGAAAGGTTCTACTGTATACTACAAAAAAATCGCCAATAGCTGGGATTGAATCGACATTCTAAATCAGATGTCATAACCATTCAACCACGAATGCACATTTTTTAAAAAAATTTTAATATTAAATAAAATGAAACTTAGAGGGGCATATTTTTACCCCATCCTATGTATTTTACTATGCTCATTAATTTAACCTTTGTTTCTTTCCAAGATGAATTACATCGATGTATATACGTTCCTAGTAATACACATAAAGAAGTAATTAATCTTGAAGATGGGTATTACAGGTAACTTTAGAAATAGAATAAAATATTACTTGCTCCAGATATTAAAATATTAGTTACTCGACTACTTTGCGAAGTTCGGAAAGTTATCAGTTTAAAGAATTATTATTTTTTTTTTGAAAAATCTATTCAAATTTTGTGAAGCTTTGAATAGAGTTCTTTTATCGGGGTCCTATTAAAAGGGTTGCCAGGGTAAAATGGGGCCTCAGACCGCAACTACTTAAAGTAATCTATCTCCAGGCAAGTGAAAGGATAATAATGTATGCCGCCAGTGTCTGGTATAGGAACAACACCAAAATAAACGAAAAGCTAAAAAGCCTACAAAGAATCCCTCTTCTGACTATTACTAAAGCTTATTCTACTGTTAGCACGGAGGCTATCCAGATACTGGCGGGAGTCGTTCCTATTCAACTTAAGATAATTGAAGACATTTACATTAAAAGAGTCAAATGGGGCTGGCGACTAGAGGATATAAATTACGTATTCCCAACTAACTTTGACCATACAATGAACTTCGATAAACCAGCCCCGGAACACCCTTCAAAATATCGATCCTTGCCTTGGGGATATGATTGCCCAAAAGATCAGGACACGGAGATCTATACGGATGGCTCTAGGATGGAGACAGAACAACCTAATCACTATAAGACAGCCTTTGCAATACATAAGGTCTCCACCAGATTCACCGACAACACAAATATCTTTTTAGCAGAACTCATGGCAATTAAAACAGCTCTAGCATGGATCAATCAACAACATATCGAATATGTAACAATCTATACTGATTCCATGTCCTTCTTACAGGCCCTGGCTGATCCAGAACCCAGTTCAAAAATTATTGAAGAAACAAAAAAACTATGGCATAACAACATTAAATTGAACTGGGTCAAAGCACATGTGGGGATCCAGGGCAATGAGGAGGCAGATGAGGCAGCCAAAAACGCCATTTGTTCTAGCACAATAGATCTCCAGGTACTGAGGACCCCCAAACAGGTTAAAACAAACATTAGAAATATCTTAACTTCAATATGGAAGAATCAATGGGAGAGCAGTAATAAGGGCCGTCAGACATTTAAATTTATTAAGACCCCGTCAGTTAAAAGATTACAAACAAATTTTTATCTGAACCAATATTTGACGGGGCACGGAGTGTTCGGGGTCTGCCAAAAAAGTATTTTAATAAAAGTGATACCTGTAGTAACTGTGAAGATATTCAAACAATTGAGCACCTACTCTTTCACTGCGGCAGATTCCGGACACTCAGACAAAACCACGTCCTCGGGAGGAATGAATAACAAATTTTCGTGAGTAATACTTGCAAATCCATTATTAAAGAGATCGTTAAAATTACTCTCGAGGAAATGCTGGCCCAATTTAACAACTAATTTGCTCTCCACAATAAATATAGTTAAATACTCCTTGGACCACTTCATTTAATAATTTTACTCGTAGTATTTTAAATTTCGAACTTTTAGTATTTCATATTTTAAATTTTAGACCTTGTATTTACATTTTTTATGTTTTAGACATCGCTTTCCATTTTACTCAACACTTTTTAATTGTTACTCGGCTGGTTGTTTTACACTGGTCTGTAATTGTTTTTAACTGTTAATTATTCAACTTTTAAATGATTTTCTTTTTAATTTTTATACACAATTAGCTTTTATCCTTGATTTTGCATACCACCTTTTTTTTAGTATTTGTCAAAACACGCTTTTAAATTTTGATTTGCAAACTTTTTTAAATGAATTTTATAACATTTACGTCCCTTTTGGACGAATATATTTTAATGATTTTAATCTTAGGGTATATTTTATATTTACTTGTTATTTTATCAATTTTGTCTTTTTACATCTTTATCCTATCTTTTATCCACAAATAATTTTATACCTTGAAATTTTATGCATGTAAACAGCTTTGTACAGTCGATTTTTTATTTTTAAACATAATGTTTTAAAATTGTAAAGTTTTTACAATTTTCATTTTACTGATTTTTACAAATTTTATGTCCTTTAGGACAGGCTAGTACTAATGTGTACTTTTATCTTGTGTGTAATTCTTAACTATTTCCTTTTACCCAGCAACTAGCTCTAGCTCTCAATTCGATCCTATTGATACCTTTATTCAACTGTAGTATCTAGTAAGTAAAAATGAGTTCGTGATGTTACAAATATTTCGTTAGTATAAGGGTCTGTTATGTTAAATTATAAGGGTCCGTTGACCTTCTTTCTGATGTGTTTCAATGTTTTCGAGGCTTGTTGCCATCGCTGTTACTGTAAAATTTTTAATATTTTATTTCTATATAATTGCTGTCAAATTAAAAATTGTTGTTCCACTGTATTCGGCGAATGGGCCTATAGGCCTAGGCCGCTGTAAAATTTTCCTTATCGGGGTCCTATTTTTGTGAAATTGAGTAAAATTAGACCCTGTTATTTAAATTTGTGACAAATAGTTTTCTTTTTTATAAATGAATTGATTTTTCCTTACTTACGATACATGTTGAACAATTTACAGAATGGCTTGGTGGGACATCATTCGATTATATCGTCACAACGTGTACTATCGTATTATTATCGCGGCAATTGCGATTGTATTAAAATTAAGTGAAGAAAAAGCATTTTTTATTAATTTCTCTATATTGTGCGATCACGATCGTGTTGATAAAACGAAAGCAGCTGATATAGTTTAAAATAAAATTTAAGAAGTTATCAAAAATTCTTTTTTTTTTTCTGTCTATTTTTTTACAATAAAATTATTATGAGTAAAATATTTTTTTTTAAATAAAAATCTTGTGTTGTGCACTGAAAACACTTGATTCTGCACTTTAACGGAGTAAATCTTCGAACTATCTAAGTAATATGCCTACGATGGCTTTTGATAGTTACTTTCACGCAAGCCACAATAAAAAATTTTTTTAATATTCATTAATATATATTTTATTAATATTTATAGCTAAGTAATTTTACGTAGCGCATTGGTGATTTCCCTTAGCAACTTGAAAGGGTACCGACATAAAAATATCTTCAATATATTTTAATTACACGAAAATTTATTTAAAAGTATTCAATCCATTCGATTAAATTAAGAAATTTCAATGCAAGTTTTTAGTAGGTAGTTAATTAACTCAAACAATTTGATCAGACACGCAATTATCAATGCATTAAACACGTATAAATGGTAATAACAAAGGTAAAGGCTATAAAAATTTAAAAAATAAAGCCTTACCTTTTTATCAAAAGAATCAAAATAACTAGCAATAAAAGCAAAAACACAAAAATGGCCATTCCAATAACAATACCTGGTAAGAGGAAAGAAAAAAATTATTACATTTTGAGTAATAAATTTACTTGAGTATTTTTTTTTTAAATAAAATAGTTGGACAAAAAACAAAAAGGAATTTAAAAAAAAAATTAATCAAAAACTATTAACGTAATATAGTTAAACCTCTCGGGAACGACCACTCTCCGTTCCACAGTAAAATGGTCGTTGATGGAGGTTGGTCGTTCTTAGAGGTTTACCTCCATTGCAGGGCTTTTCTTTCCTTTCCTCCAAGCCCTGAGCATGTACCTAGGTTATGAAAACCCTTAATCATATAGCCCAGGACTTGGCCGCTCCATTGCAGGCCTCGAAAAACTGCCCGTCCGCCCGTCCTCGGCGGTCAAAAATTCTCCGCGGACAACAAATTTCTCGAATCCGACGTCCGCGCGGACGGCCATTTTCCTGTTAATGTTCGTGATACATTTTCAATCTTGGTTATTACAATTGATGATTTCTACATCTGGGAGTACTGCAGCTGTTGAAAGGGACTTTTTAGCAATGAACTTACAAAAAAATACATTACGTTCTGAACTTAAACAAGCGTAAGCGCAATTATGAACATCTTCCTAAATGGAAAACCCCTCTCAGATTTCTGTGCAGAAACCTCTGTAAATCTTTGGCTTGATTGTGGAACTGGCAAACGTCATATTTGATTCATTTAAAAGGCGCATCCCCCTCGGATAAACTGACATTCCAGATAACTTGACCTTTGTCTTTTAAATTATTTCATGGAAAAAAAATTCATAAAAGAAATACTAAGTTACTATTAGTAACCTAGTATTTCTTTTATTGCTGTATAATGTAATCCTAGTATTTGTAATCCTAGTAACTACTAATTCATTGTGCAATTTATATAAATGTTTGTAATAAATAAGGGAAAATTATATTTTTATTTATTTAGAAGCTACGGGCTAGTTTCAAAGGAGGACGGGTACATTGTTGGACAAGCCGTCCTCGGGGACGGGTAACATTTCTGAGTTTTTTCGAGCCCTGCTCCATTGACTTCAAAATTGTTCTCGAAGGAACAAAAGTTTTCAAAAACGATTTTATTTTATTTTTTGTCGGAAATGCCACTTTTGTTGGCGTCATGAAAAGACATTAAAAATGATCCCTCCTGATATAATTATGTGCAACAACAAATTTACCAATTATGAACGATAAAGCTATTTTAAATAAATAATAATGTTGTTTATTAAAGTTTGCATTTGCTTTTAAAGCGTAAAAATGAGTTAGCTTTAAAATATGAGAAAATGTTTGTTTGTTGGAGATGCTTGTTTTTTTCTAAAATTACTTTTTTTTCACCCAGTATGGATAACGGGAAAATTGGCAGTGTCCTGGTATCGAGTCTTGAGACTATAAACCGGGTCCCAGCACCCGCTAGCGGTTAATAAAGCTCTTTTACCGGATCCAGGTAAGGAAAATCTGTCCGAGTAGGCTGGGTACTGGATAATTGTCGGATTCCCGGTACATCGTTTGTATATATATATAAAAAAAAAAGTATTTGCATTAAAGGAACGCTAATACAAAAACGAAAATTTCTATCGAAATCTGACGAATAACAAATGAGAAAGAAAGGATAAATATCAAAACCTGTTTGATTACCTGATATAACTAGTTGTGCCTTTTTGATAGCAGTTAGATGCTAAAAGGTACCGATATAGAAATATTCCAAGTCATTTTATAAAATGATACGATTACTAATAATTTTATAGTTATCTTAACCATTATACGAATGTATCATCTTTATCACTGTAATAATATTTCAAAAAATGAATAATAAAAGCAAATCTGTATCTTTATGAGCGAAAAAAAAAGAGATAATGAGAAGAGACAATATATGAAGTTCATTAATATATAGAATAAATATCGTCACCCGTTGGCACGTCGTTTTGTTCTTCATTCACCAATCCAAGCTTCGATAAACCACCTAAGAAAATAATAAGAAGATTTTTTTTAAACTAGTTATTCGTAATATTTCTATTAATTATGCAGAAATGTATGTAGATAGGTCGCGAATGAACCAAAAAACAACTAAAACAGTGTAGTGTATCTACCACTACAAAAATACAATCCCAATTCACTAGTATGTAAGACATGTTAACTCTAATCTATGTTGAGGTACCTTTTCATAGATGAAGGTTGACATTGTCGATAACTACTCAGTATCCCCACAAACGGAAAAAAAAGCATCAATTAAAAAAATATATATATATAAGGTAGGGGTCAGGGAGCTGACCTAGTATCAGAAAAGTTCTGGGATCGAATCCCGGATAAGGCATGGAATCCCGGATAAGATGTATCTCTTCATCTGTTCACACGATTATATCTGCACTCCTTTTTGCGGATATAATCGTGTCAGCTGATGAAGTTAAATAGTACTAATTGTAGTTAATAGTAGTTAGTAGTAATAGTAGTTAATAGTGATAATAAATAGTTCTAGGTTCTAAATTGTTTTTAAATAAAATTAATATCTTTCAACCTGTTTAAAAAGAAAAAGAAGAGTTATTTCGTAAACTAACTTTGGTCATCACATTCTATTTGCGGTAAAGACCACGTTCCATCTTCTCGACAGGTAATGGTGTCCTCCAAGTCTCTACATTTCAGAATCGCTACGCTGCCATAATGTGTGCTTTCATTTAATAGAATGTACTGCTCTGACTCACTACTCACGGAAGGAACTCCGCAGTCTATGGCTGAAATGAAATACAACTGATAAAGAAAACAACAATTTTAATTCATTTTGTAAGTTTTCAAAATAGAGTTTCAAATCAGTCACTTTTTTCTAGTTTGAATTTTGTGAGAGGCAATTGTAAAATAATGCAGAAGTAATGTGCAGAGCTCAAAGAAAGGACCACCCTAAATAATTTTTGATTTAATGATCGCGGACCTTCACGTTCTAGGACTCATTCTTAATGGCTCGAGAGGGTGACCTCCAATAATTAGTGCAGACGATATTTTAAGTTACACAATCAGGCACAAAAACGTGCTTTCTCTGAATAAACATAACTTTTTTTCATTGGGTTTGGATTTTTGACCAATATAGGGGGTAGCCACGGTCTGGGAAATATAACCCCATTTAGTTGGTTAGGAATTTCTTTAGAGCTTGCTGCTAGGGATATGGGACTAATCATCAATACCGATAAGACCAAATACATGCCTGTACTTGCTAAATTAAATTTTACTGAATCCTATCTGGAGATTGGTTCCCACAGGTTTCAGACTGTTCAGAATTTTACTTACCTTGGTTCAATAGTTACTGCCGACAATAACATAGACAATGAGATTCGGAGTCGTCTAATTTGTTCAAATAAAGCTTTTTATGGTTTAAAACGTTTTTTCAAATCCTCTCTTTTATCAAAAAATACAAAACTTTTACTCTATAAAACATTAATTAGGCCAATACTTACCTATGGCTCTGAGACCTGGAACCTGGTGAAATAAAATTGCCATTTTTGAGAGAAAAGTTTTGAGGGCCATCCTTGGTGGGATAAAAATAAATAATTCCTGGAGAAGACGATATAATACTGAACTGCATAAAATCTACAGAGAGCCAGATATTGTGAAATTCATTAAAATACATCGAATGAACTGGGCAGCTCACATTTTCAGAAGGAATGATGACTCAAATTTAAAAAAAATCCTGTTACACAAACCCCTAACGAACAGGAAAAGAGGTAGACCCAGGCTGAGATGGCTGGATTTAGTTGAGACTGATTTCCTTACTCTAAAGGAGAAAAACTGGCGAACAAGTGTCAAAAGTAGAGAGGAGTGGATTCGAATTCAAAGGTAGGCACTGGCCCACCCTGGGCTGTCTAGCCAGATATGATGATGAGTTGGTTAGGAAAGCGTTGGTATTTTAAAGAATGGTTGTTTCGAAAAAAAACAAACTATTTTATACTTTTTTCTCAGTTGGTTCAAAACAGTTATTTAATTTAGTAACAGATGGAGCTACTAATCGAAAAATTATAAGACAATGTTTTGAGTTGCATGCTTAACATGAAACTGAAATGTTAATAAGGACGTCTGTAAAAGTGGCTTTTAGATTTTTTCTCGTCGCTGCTGCAAATAATCATTGGAAACACTATTTTATAGTTTTTCTCAATTAAACTGCTGCAAGCTTTGAAAAAAATTTGAAGCTTAGCTAGTAAAATACCTCGTTAACTAAGTAGAAAGCAATAAACTGAGCGATTCTATTCTCTTTGATTGGTCAAAACTGCGAGTCCTTTTTTGGACAGCCGGCATGGATGGTTGACCGTGCAAAACTAAGCGCAGATGGCGCTAGGGGTTAAATTTCGTCGTAAGAGTTCCGGGTTACTACTTCCGACTGATTTTTACGTCTGAACTTGAAAAAAACGCACCATCCGATATTATTATGCTTGTAGTGTTTTCAATATAACACGTTCTTTCAATCTAACTTTCAACGAAACAAACAACAAATGAATTCTAAAGACTCTACAAGCTTGCCATGAGGCTACTCATAAAATAATAAACGATGCTATTTTACACAGATATAGCCAAATAAGGGATAACACTCAAAACATGGTTAACCTTACACTTTATTTATGCTGTGATATTAATTTCGTTAAATTTGTTATATACAACGAACCTATAGGTTTACGACCTGCTAGAATTTATAAATTACATAATACCCTTATAAATTCTAAAATTACGCTTACATTTAAACACAAATCACAGTAATGAAACTTCCTGGAATATTAAACCTCCTCACACATCGCCTCGTAAGCATAACATAAGCGGAGTTATACACCGGAAGTTTTCTAAATTTCTTCCGGTTTTAGGAAGCTTGTTATTGTTTACTTTCAGTCAACCATACACTCGAATTTGAAAATTATATAGTTTATCTAAAGTAAAAACCAGCCATTCGTCTGGACCCATGGCGGTGACTATGGTAACGAGGTACGTATAACTATTTCAAGCAGGGGTATGGGGTCATGTCTTATGACAGGGTTTCGCTCTAGCAGGCAAGAGAAAGGGAATCTTTTTCTTCCGTCTATTGTATTAACCCTAAAGTGAAGTGAAGCTACCCTCCCTGAAATGCGCTATTCTTGTTTCCATAGCAGCAGACGATCTCAGACTTTGTGGCGTAGGGAGTTCTTACCATAGACAAACTATACTCAATAAACCGAGGAATGATTTAGTCTTACGCAGGCAAAGTAGTTGTCCTTCACTCCATCGTCCATCTTCAGTGCACACCAGCGGACTACCAGATAATCTGTAACCATAATTACATGTAGCATTGGCAATGGTTCCCAATGTAAGAGAATTCGTCTTTCGGCCCATGTACAAAATACGGCCATGTTCGATAGCTTCTAATGGATGGCAGATTATTTCTGAAATAAAAAACGACTCCTATGAGTAAAAACGAAGTAATTCTGGAATCCGTGATCGTACAATAACTCCTAGAAAAGAGGAGGCCTCAGCACGGATTACCATTAATAAGAAATTTGACCCTTTAGTAGTCCAAACGTAATGACATCTTTCGTATTTACCACTGCGCAGCATGGTAGCCCAAACGTAGTGACATCTTTCTAATTTTTCATCCACTGCGCAGTTTATGTTCGTTACGTCGGACTACTAAATTGATCCGTGCTGAGGCCTTCTGTCTTCTGGAAGGTGTTGGATCATAACATTAAATTTCTAGGCTTTAAAATGATAATATGTTATCCGATTGTTTCTAATGGATGACACGTTATCTCTGAAATTAAAAACGACTCTTTAGGAAAAAATGAAGTAATTCTGGACTCATATTGATTTTAAAGCGTGATTCGTTAACGATAAACAAAGAAATAAATTAACACTTCTCAAAAGTTTGGAATAATAACGTTAACAGCAAAGCAGCAGCTGTTGAAGAAAAAATTTTTTTTTTAAAACAATTTAATATCTAAAATATGATTATGATTTATTTTCTAGAAAATTTATAAAAGAAACATAAAAAAAAGAAATATGTTGAATATCTTAAGTTATTTGGTCCAAATAAACCCATATTTTAAAGAAATCTTCAGATTATATTTTGAAGATTTTTTCAGATTATATTCTGAAGATTTTCTTCAGAATCTATTCTTAAGAATATCTTAAGCAATTTGACCCACATAAACCTATATCTTAAGAAAATCTTAAGTTTATATTTTGAAGATTTTCTTCAGATTATTTTCTTAAGATTTTCTTCAGACAATATTCTTAAGAAAATCTTAAGAATAAGTGGGCCAAATTACTTAAGATATTCTTAAGATTTTTTTTAAAGAAATTCTTAAGATTCTTTTTAGTTGGGAGGCCACTCAAGCAAGGGGATGAGATTGTTCTGGTTCTCCAGTGGCGCCATTTATGGCCAAGAATTCGACTTCTGCCAAATCCATGCGTCACATCCGCTTATAGGGCGGACACATTCATACATCCATTCATTCATCCACAGATCAAAATTTTGACCTGAACCAGTTGGTTCAGGTCAAAAGAGAACGATCAATCTCCAATTCAGTATGCCCAGAGGTATAATTTGTTATGGGAATATGGAGGACTTTGTAACGCGATAGATTTAACTTGCACTAGTCGCCATTCACTACACGGGGAATCTTCTGCCGGCTGGATTCGAACTCCTGTTCTCACGAACATGAGTCCAACGCCCTGCCAACCAGGCTATCCTGGCCCCAAAGCAGCAGCTAATTTTATAATATATAAAGCCCTTACAGCAGCTAATTTTGAATTCAATAGATATTTACGTCATATGCACTAAATAATTGTTACTTATGTAATATAATTTTTTATTTATAAATATAATTAAGACAAATTTAATGCATTGAATTTGAGGTTTTCAGATTATCTTAAACAGTAAGTTTTGAGGAAAATCTATCGGTGTTGCATACATTGCATAACTTGGACAATCTTATATTTCATGCGTAAGAAAATACTGTTTTATTGAAAAAATATTCCATAAAAACAGAAAAAAAAACGTATAAATACTTGAATTATTGTAAAGAGGAACAAATAAGCTTAAGGTATTTATTTAAAAAATTTTTTTTAAAATAATAACAACTTGCTTCAAAACGCAATTTACTTCTCGTTAACCTTTCACTCATCAAAATATAACTTTTCATTTTTATTATAACTTTTTTTATTATTATTATTATAATTTATTATAATTATAACTTAAAATTATATAAATATTATCGATTGCTGCCATTTCTGAAGGATATTATTCAAATAACCGTTCTACTTAAAATTTATACTCTAATTTGTATCGGTAAACATCTAAAAAGGAATGAAAAAAAAAATTTTTTTTTTCTAAATGCCTCGAATTGACCGTTTTGGTTGGAAAAAAAAGTTTTTTTAAAGGTTTTTTAAATAATTTTATTAATTATTGTCAGTAGGCAGAATTATAAATTTAATTAAAACTTTTTATTTTTATTTTTTACAGCGAATTAAATTTAAGCTTAACTGTTATCAATGCTTAAAGTTTAGATCTGTGTATTGTTATCCCCCCTTTTGAAAACTGTCAAAGGAAAAAAAAAATTCTAAGAGGAGCTGTTCAGGTTTTCTGATACTTAAATAAAATTTAAGTTTTATCTTGACGTAAATAAGATTTTCTAACCTATGCAGGTAGGAGGGTAGAGTGACCACTGTCCGTTTGACATGCAGACCCTGGTGGTGGGCCCCACCAGTCGATATCCATAGATGCAACGATAGAGAACTGCGCCAGTCTCGGTTTTCACAGAGTAGGAATGAGCTGGACGTTCAGCTTCACCACATTCATAGATACCTGAAAAACTTATAGTTTAGTTCTTCTCGTAAAGTCCCTGGCCAAATTATTAGACCTCACAATAAAATTCTAAGTGAAATCTTAATTATCAGATAATACTATGCAACGTTATTGCTTTTACACGACTCAAACCGGTTTGCACTTGTTTACGTTTGTGTATCAATGGGTTAAATTAGACGATATAATAATATAAATTCAACGATTGGAGAAATTAGACGAGATATTAGATAAATATAGAATATTTATTATATCAGGTATTATATCAGTATGATAATTAGACCAAATTATGAGACGCACTGTAGTTTTTTAATAATGACGTGCTTTGCACGAGTTTACATGCAATACTTTTATATTTAAACATACATGTAATGGGTTTAGATACGGGGGATTTTTCACATACTTCCTAATTGTATTTATTTTAACGTATTGCATTACAATGTTAACCCATTAATACACAAACGTAAACAAGTGCAAACCGGTTTGAGTCGCGTAAAAACAATAAAGCTGTATAGTATCACCTGATAATTAAGATTTTACATAGAATCTTATAGTGCGTCGAATAATTTGGCCAGAGACTGTATAGCTACAAATAATGAGTCTGAAATCAAATTCAATCAGGGCTCATTAGAGGGAAATGGACCTCCCGTCGTTTTTGCACAGATATTTATGTAATACAGTACAGAACCCGTTATCCAGAAATCAGAAAACCGGAACGAAATTCGATGAATTATCCCGCCATTTTTTTAAAAAAAAATAAATTTGTTTTCCTCATAAGATTTTAGGATTTTTCTTTCTTTTTTGAAATATGTTTACCATACCATCATTTTAGAAATAATCATTACTGTATTACTTCATGGTTTTTTCTTCTTTTTAAGATTATTTCCAAATATTTTTTTATTTTTTTTTAGTTGGGTTTAACAATAAAAAAACGGCTTTTTGTAGCGATTCAGAAAACCGGAAAAATCAGTTATCCGGAATAGCGATGGTCCCGATCGTTCCGGATAATCGGTTCCCTACTGTAATTTTATATATTTTTTTACAATTTATTTTCTCTCGTAACGTGAAATACCATATTTTTCAATAAAAAAAAATCAAAAAGCTTTTTTTTTATCATTAAAAAATTAACCTTTAGTTAAAATAATTTAAGATTTTTCTTTTATGGCACCAAAACAAAGTTTCTTTATCTCAATTTTTATCTCACAGCTCAAACGATATTCCACTACGCTAGTGTCCTTAACTTATGGATTTTTACGCTATCGCTTATTTTCACTTGCGTAAGTTAGATATTTTCTCACGAGCGCACGCGCATTTCAACAGAATTGACGCATGATCACTCCAATATTATTATAATATTGTAACCGTCGTTGAACAGCCGACCCAATTTTGGTTTTACGACTACAACAATGTTCAACTCCGTAGCCTTGAAATTTTGAACCCAATCCAGAAGATAAGGGAACTTCTGGATCAAGTATTGAGAGAAATTCGCCTTCGTGGTGGACTTTTTTGATGGAACTAACCCGTATTTGCTTTACATAGAGAGGAAGACCACGAGAACCTCCCACGGTTAGGCTGACGACAAGGGAACTCCCCGTGATCCGTCTACCACTGAGGATATTTCATGTCAGCACTGAGGTCGGTGCAAGCCGGATGCGGAATTCGTATCGACCAGTCATTGCTGGGATTCGGACCCGGTTTACTTCATTGGAAAGCGAACGCTCTATCCCCTGAGCCATCGCGTCTCATGCGCATGCGCAATCACTTATAATCTTACGTACGGGCGTGTATAGAATCAAATGTAAATATGCGAAATATCCCTATTATCTTATGCATTAGGATTTTACTTTATACACTCATGGACAAAAAAATTAGCGCACCAAGAAGGAGTCGTCAAAATGAAACGAAATTTTGCATACGTAATGACTACTTTGATATAAGTAAATGATTAGAAAATCAAAGAAAAACAATAATCTTTTATTTTCTAATCATTTACTTATATCAAAGTAGTCATTACATATGCAAAATTTCGTTTCATTTTGACGACTCCTTCTTGGTGCGCTAATTTTTTTGTCCATGAGTGTACTTTCTAACTGGTGCACGTATCTTACCAAACGTACTTCGGGTACTGGTTATATTAAGAATAACTTCGTGTACTGGTTATATTAAGGATACTTTGTCCTTTGTGTGGTATTTTATACCTTCGGATATTGTATTTGTAAAGTACTGGCTTTTCTTTAAGATACTTGTAAAGTAATTGGGCTTTACCTTAAGATGCTTTCAAAATACACCACTTACGAATATTTATACTTTAGGATACTAGTAAAGTATCCCACAAATAGGCTTTGCTTTATAATAAATATTTGTAACTTAATCCATACCTTTGTTGACGTACACTTGGATTTCGCATAGGCTGAAATAGTCTACACGGTGTCTGTTGTCTTCAACATGGATGTACCGTCCTTCAACGTCCCCTCCAGCACAAGTAAGCTTTAATGTAGTCGCCGCTAGGAACAAAAAATATGGTACTAGTTAGAAATAGTATTTTTTATAAATAACATCTTTTATTAAACAATTTTGAAAACATGAAAAACTAATTTTTAATAATTAAGAAATACTTATGTGATTAGTGATTAGTTCTAAAAATTAGTTACTGAGCCTTTTTTTTCCCTCCAGATTTCTTAAAAAACTGTCGATTATGAGCAAGTAAATTTTATTGATTCAAGAGGGACAATATCTATTTAACTAATGTACCAAATGAACAATGCAAAAAAAAAAAAAGACCATTAACTTGTCATCCAGTGATCGGATTATCATCTACACTAATGTGTAAGTTTAGTGGTTCGAAGATAGAGATTGACTTTAAATATGTTAATTAATTTGTTCAGACGATATTTTCATATTTAGTTTAGACTATATATAAGAATTATTAAGTTTTATTAAGTGCACATAAACTGCAAGTAATTAGCACTCACATTATGAGACAAAAATACAAATGAAATAAGAAAAATAAAATAAAGGAAAAACAATTTTTAAAAATAAGAAAAAAATTACTATAAAAAATAATTAAAATTGAAAAAAAAACAGAAATTAAAAAATTAAAAAGATATAACCTTGTTGTCAACTCACACGATTATATCTTAAAAATAGTACTTTCTAATATTGTATTAATATGACCAAAGCTAAATATATTTCAATACAATTGTGAGAAGAGCACTAAGAAACAAAAAGAAGAAGAAACTTATTCGAAAAATAAAACAAGCAAAAAACACCAAAATTCAAGAAAAATACAAAATAAAACACAAATAAGAACATATAAAGCAGGAGAAAGAGTAACTAAGTTGCCAGATTACAAAATATGAAATTGAAGTGTAAATATAGGTGAGGGAGATATTTTTAGATTAGCAGAACTAGATTTGCGCAAGGTAATTGGGTATAATATGAAAAAAACACAACTACTTCGATTTAGTAGGAACAACATATGACGCAATGCTAAACGAATGGAATTTAGTTGTTGTTTATTTAGTTATTGTTATTAGTAGTTGTTGTTATTTGTTTTAGTTGTTGTTGTTTATTTAGTTGTATTTAGTTTCAATAACTTTTCTTTATAATGCAATAAAATCTGGCGAGCAGCTATTTAAACGATCGAACACTTCGTTTGTTTATTTGTGGCTTGAAGTTAGGCTCGCAGAAAATGCCGTTCATGGGTTAAATTTAGTAGGAACAACACAACCTGTGACGTAGACTATATTATACCCAATTATATATTATAATGAATAATTGAAAGTGTAAATTAATAAAAAGGTCGAATTTTAAATATAACATTTAAATTTCCGTGGTTTTTATAAAAATTATTAACATTTGCCGAGTTTATTATCAACAAGTTTATTTACAAAACTCACAGAACATTATTTAATATTTAGTCTTGTTGTGTAGAACATTAGATACGACAGTAAAGTTAACGATTTACATATGTTGCTGTTGTAGGTCATTTAAGGCATTGGGGGTGCGATTGTTCTAAGCGATTTACATATAGAATTCTAATGTTAATTAATCGTTCTACAGAACTTACCGAATTTTCCATTGAAAGAAGCGCATTTATGGTAAGATGCCGTTGTTGAATCTCGCACACTGATTGCATAAATAGTCATCTGAGCTGCATCTGAGAAAGACATTCAAAAGACTAGCATTTTAATTATACATAAACTGATATTAAACTAGACAACAGTCCCATTTAATAATATGAACTGGCATTAAAATATTAAGAATATAGATGGAAGGGTTCAATTTTAAATAGTCTTGAGACAATGTATACAGCAATGGTTCCCAGTACTTAAAGCAGACGATTTTTTTATGCAGACAATTTAATTGATTAATTTAGAGAAAACGATTTTATATTAATTTGTATATCAGAAAACAACTTTTATATTTATTAAATTGCAGACGATTTTTTTAATGAATTGGTGTTGCAATTTTTACTCTATCTTTTGTTCTTGATAGTGAAACATTATGTTAAAAAGAATCTGAACTTCTTTAAGTTAAAAATACTTAGAACGCCTTTAAAGAGTTATAGTGATTTTCCGTGTGAATAGTATGAAAGAGAATTGTATTGGTTGTGTATCCGTATAAAAGAGAATTGATTTTTTAACGAATTGGTGCTGTAATTTTTACTCTATCTTTTGTTCTTGAAAGAGAAACATAACGTTAAAAAGACTCTGAACTCTTTTTAGTTAAAAGATTCTGAACGCCTTTAACAGACTGAACCGGGTACGTAAAATTTAAAAATGTGCTATCTCTTAGCATAAATTCCAATTTTTTAAAAAAGCTAATATTTTATCTTCTAATTTTTAAAAAAAACAAGATTTTATAATAAAGAAGTGAGAAATCGTAATTATTTTCATTTAAAAAAATTGTTTTGTTCTTTCGTTGTTGTAGTTTGAATTATTTAATTTTCTTAAAATTAATATAACAATTCCAATGATTGAAAGTAATGAAATAATAACAATGGCACATTACACTTAACCAGTGGAAACCGCTTTAAATTTTTTCAACTTTTGAAATGTAAATAATTGTTTGGCCTGCCGACTTCCTGAACAGTTCACGTTCACATCACAATTTTCTATTTTTAATAATTCTTTTTTTCATATTTCATTATTTTATTCGATGTAAATTATATTATTCGACTAATTAAAACATTTTGAATACTTTTAGTGAATTTGGGTTGTCTATTTTTTAAAATTGCATCAATCAGATTCTCAATTGGGTACTTGCACTTCAAGAAGAAGACCTCCCATACCCACACATGTGACCTATGACGTCAGCGTCAGCTAATCTTTATCCGCAAAATGGTGTAATAAAGTTGAGCTAAGTTTATTTGCATAAGTTAGAATGTTAATTAGCGATAATTTAAATAAATACAGAGCCGTTTCGCACATAGAATTAGTAGAAATATAATTCGTTTTCGTCTATTTCTTTTACTTAACTTAGATTTATAATGTGTTTACGTATCTTATTGTAACCTTGATATATGTTTGTTTTGTATGCCTGGCAACTTCGAAGCATAATTAGTTTATGTTCCACATGGCTTCGTGTCTGTCTTTGTGTTAAGTCTCTGTGTAAATATATAGTGAAAGAATCTTTGTGAAAGAATTTAGAATGTGTACTTAAGAGAATTGATACTTGACGGGCTTAGCTTACTCGGAATAGAATGTAAAGAACTGTTGATAACGTTAACTGATACTATAACGTTTCAACAACCAATCAATATCGAGATACTACACTACGTCACTTGCAGGCATCCCATTGGATACCTGTAACTGACGTCATTGTAAGTAAATTTTGTAATACGTCGATTTAGAAGCCAATAAGGTTCGATACACACACGTGACGTCTCCTCCGGTATTCAATTAAATATGATTTAAATTACATGGTTAGGCATAATCGCTTCTCTTTTTCTCGAGTTGAAAGTACCCAATTTCGAAAAAGTTACCGTAAAAAATACAGTTGGCAAAGTGCTAAAAACTATTTTCCGTTATAAATAAAAGTTTAGGTAACTTAACCTATATTGCCAAAGTTTGTTATTTAAGCATTTTTACTAACTCTAATTCGTTTGTTTATAAAAGTGAGAGAGGATGACGGAATACCTCTCCTTAACGATTATAACTCATTAAACTTTTTAAACTTTTACAGTTTCTCACCGCTTTAACGATTCAACGCACGCTCCATTGGCTCTGTGTCACATGGAACTCACATATAACCATTTTAACTTCAATTGCCTTATTCAATCAGAATAATATCTACTAACCTTGTGAGTAGATCCCTTGTGGTACAGTGAGAGCGATAGCTTTGACCCTGTAATTTATTTTCATGTCCAGCCGAATCCATCGTGGTCTCAGTTTGTCTGTATAGGCACATGTGTTGGGATCACCATCGATTGATTTGTTGGCAGGATATAAACTGAGAGTTTGTCGAGAAGATGCTTGTTGATCCACTGTGGACAAGCTGCGATCTATTAAAGAAAAAGAAACAATAATGTATGGGATGCTTAGTTCTGTGTTTAAGAGGCTTTGTAAAGTAAAAAGAATGTAAAGGAGAAGCACAGTAACTAAAACACTAAAGCATCGAGCTTCACATAATTGTTACAGTTGTTTCGATTGAAACAGTCAACACAGTTAAAGAAATTTTTTTTATCAAAAGTTTTACTCAAGGTAGTTGAATTTTCCCACAAATGCTTAAGAAAAAAACATTGTATCAGAAAAAAAATTTAAACACTTCAAATGCTCTCTTTAAAATTATTATTCCTAATATTTTTCATATAGTTTTATATATTCATATATTTTTATATATCCCTATATCTTTATATATTATGTATTCATACATTTTTATACATCCATATATTTTTCATATATTATGTTATTATTTACCATATATTATTATTTTCATACACTTTTTATTTAACTTATTCCGTTAAAACTTTAAATAAGGTATTTTCTCATAAGAAAAAGTTTTTTTTGCGTGCATTCAAAAGCCGGATTATTCTAAGTACCCAACATTCGGATACTCTGCAGTTGACAAATGTAGTAGTACCTACAAAGCATCTCCATAAGATGTTGAATTTAGTTTATCATGGTTGGGATGAACCAGATGTTTCTGAGAATACGCGTGTGCACTTAACGCCCACTCTATAATTTAATTGTTAGAAGAATTTGTTAAACAATTCTATTTAATTTAGCTGTAGATAATACGCAATGTAAAAATCAATTTTTACTACCAGTAACCAGGTTATCTGACTTTACATTATTAAATATTAAAAATAATAATGAAACGTATTTCCTGTGCACATATTTGCAAATAACAAATTTCTTGAACTATGACATTTAAGCATGCCAACCGGACTGTATAAGGGTCAGGGAACTGGTCTTGCATCAGAAAGGTTCTGGGTTCGAATCCCGGGCAAGGCATGGATGTTGTTTCATTCTCTGTACTATCTGTCCTTACTGTAGGAGCAACGTTGACTCACCTAATATAGTGCCCCTGAAAGAGTGGCCAACAAGTCTGCCCAGTAAATGCCAGTGTAGACGAAATGTTAACACAGGTGGACATTGGAAATAAAAAATATTAAAAAAAATATTTAAGCATTTTTCTACCTACTATAATCGCCAAGTATAGAAATATGTTGCCAACATTGCTTATCATTCCTCGTTTTACCTCACGTACTACTGAATGACAGGAGTTGGTTTCAAAGTGAGAGTGATTTTTACCATTGCCAGAGCAGTCTACTTATATCATTAGTCTATGATTAAGTTCAAATTATAGTTTTTGCTCGATAACTCTTTTATTTTCAAATCTTCTTAGAACAATTTTCTATACTTGCTCTTATTTTTCGGAAATTATTTTATGCTTTGGAACATCGTATAAATAAAATAGCGATTTTATTGTCCAATTAATACTCTACCTGATTATTTTATTTCTTTGGTAAGTTCCCAGACATTTTATAAAACGTTTTTGCACTAAAGTATTTCCAATAAGTAAGGGGAAATTTTAAGACAAAAGCAGTTTAAATTTTTTATTCATACTAAGACACTAACACAGGGGTAATTGTGAGTCCAACTCAAAAATCCTGAAAATTTCCTAAGTAAAATCATTCAAAAAATTAATATCTTTATAAATTTAAATCATCGAAATTTTCAAAACATGATATTCTAAATGAATTATATGCAGCATAATTTAAATGAATAATTATGTGTAAGTTTACTTTTATCTCTAATCACATTTATTATTCTACCAGAGAAAATATTTACAAATGATAGAGATGCCAGGTATAAATTCTAGTTCTAATATTTTTTAAATAAAATATACAAGAATTTTTACATATAAATGTGATAGATGATTTTTTGTAACTTCTGGACTTAGGATTTCCGGAGCACAATTACCCCAAGCGTAAAAATGCTTCGCATACTAAAATGCAGGAACATCAAAAGTGATCTCCATTTTTCTAGTTTGTCTACGGTACGAACTCCCCCGCCACAAAGTCTGAGGCCGTCTGCTGCTATGGAAACAAGAACAGCGCATTTCAGGGAGGGTAGCTTCTCTTCACTCTAGGGCTAACACTCTAGACCGAAGAAAAAAATTCCCTTTCTCTCGTTGACCCGAGCCAAAACCTATCCTAAACAGTAACCCCACACCCCTACTCGGAATAGTTAAACTTCGTTACCATGGTTACGGCCACGTTTCCAGACAAATGGCTCTGGGAGTTCTTACTTAAGACAAACTATATAGACATTCGATCACCGTTTCACACACTATAAGAATCTCCCTGTGTTTTAAGAGGAAGTGTAAAGAGGCTTACCGCAAAGGGGCATCAGCCCTGGGGACCATGTCCCATTTCGAAGACAAACCCTTTGTAGAGGACCTTGCTGAGAGTATCCTACAGAACAGGAGTATGTAACGGCGTCCCCTGGTCTATACAGTTCTTTCAGAGGATAGGGTCGCCCGAAGGCTGGAGATCCCGGATAACCACAATCTAAACCTAAAAAGAAAAAGAATACAGTTGATATGAACATACTGTTAAAAGAAGGCGTTTTATGAGTATGTTACCATGAATGACCGAAATCAAGAGAATCTCGACTTTCACCAGTGAATGTCAACAATCACACATTCGCTTTGGTGAATGCCCGAAATAGTTGATACACTCGATTTGATATTAATTTAATCGTTGCTATTACTATATTAATTCGATATTTTAATATTTGCAGATGATAGATTAGGGGAAACGCATGTTTTCGGAGTACTGGTTAAATACATAATAGGCCAGTGGCACTTGACCTTGGAAAAACATTGATGTAGGGCAAACCAGGCATATGTATACCGGGCAGTGGTACTTAACAAGACCTAGTATATACACTGGTGGACAAAACTAAGAGATGGAAGACATTTTCCCAAATATCTAAAAAAATACTGAACATAAATAAATTATTTATAATTATTATAATCATAAATAAATTATAAGAAATTTGGTATGGATATAGCTTATTCCATGATAATAAAGTATGAAAAACAAAAATGAAAGTGGCATTCACTGGCAAGACCTATTGCCAATAAATCCAATGTAGTCTGAACTTAAGGATAAAAGATAACAATAAAAGTGAGGCTTGTACGCTGTGTGTTGTCTCTAGTATGGTGTATGGTCACCCCTGACAGGCAGACAGCTTGCACAACGAGTATACGTGCTGTTAATAAGGGAGTTAAGGAGGACTCGATGAAGACCCTCCCATTCTTCCACCAGAGCAATTTTTAACTCCAGAATGGTTCTCGGGGGAGGTTGGCGCATCGCAATAGCTCTCCCAAGAGCATCCCAAGCATGTTCAATAGGACTCAGGTCAGGGGATTTGACTGTCCAATCCATTCGTTGCATATCCTCGCTTTCCAGATACTCATCAACCATCAGAGCTCTATGTGGTCTCGCATTGTCATCCATAAAAATGAACTTAGGGCCAACAGCGCCCCTGAAAAGACGCACATATGGCTCTAGGACCTCCTGTCTGTACCTCTGCACTATTCACGGAACCATTGTCAAACACATGGAGCGGTGTGCGGGTATCTTGCATGATCCCTCCCAAATCATGAGTCCTCCACCAGCATAATGGTCCCTTTCGATACTGTTGCTGGGATGGTATCGGGTTCCAGGTTCCCTCCATATCAATACCGTCCAGAATCAGGTTGTAGACTGAATATGGACTCATCGGTGAAGAGAACATTAGCCCATTGAAGCTGTGTCCAATTCTGATGTTGTCTGCACCATTCTGCACGCGCTTTTTTGTGGGAGGGAGTGAGTGGGATGCAAATAACGGGCTTCCTGGCATACAGCCCTCTTTCGTGGAATCTCCTGGAAACTGTTTTACTCGAAATTGATGTTCCTGTAGCAGCCGCGAGGCTCCTAGACAATTGAGTGGCTGTAGCCGTCTTCTGGCGCTTAGCTGAAAGGAACAAATACCGGTCTTCATTGGCCGTTGTAACTCTCGGGCGACCTTGTCCTGGTCGTCTGCATACTAACCCAACTAGTTTTAAATTGACTCCACAAATTGGAAATGACGCTTGGTGTTATATCCAATTCCCTAGCAATCTGAGCTTGGGACTGACCTGCCTCAAGTCTACCCACAATTCTCCACCTCATACCTTTGTCTAAACGATGATGTTCACTCATTTCACCTAAAAACCAGTAAGAAATAACAAGATTATTCAAAAAATGTACTAAAATCTGCAACTGCGTTGAAGAGTGGAATGAGATGAACAGCTCGATGCGGATTTTTATACCTCCTGCTGGCACAAGAATACGTAAACTTATCTCAGGGCTAATAGCGCTACAGTGACCATATATGGCAATCAACTGTCCAGGTTTTGTGCGGTATTTTTAAAGAAATGTGCGAAAATTATTCCATCTCTTAATTTTGTCCTCCAGTGTATTTCTCGGGCATTTACTTAGTCAACTATGTGATTGACAACATTCACCGGTGGAAGTCAAAAACCATCAATTTCGATATTAGTGCCCACAGTTGTAATGCAGCAAACATTTGCTCGACTTCGACTATGATTAATTCGGTTAGTTTAAAGTTAGTTCCTGTGGATTAAAAGAAGAAAAAAATACTAGGTCTATATTACTAAATATATATACTAGGTCTAGTTAAGTGCCACTGTCCGGTATACATTTGCCCGCTATGCCCTACATCAATATTTTTTCAAGGTCAAGTGCCACAGCCCTGTTATGCATTTAACCAGTACTCCGAACACATACGTTTCTCCTAATCTATCCTCAGCAGATATTAAAATATCGAATAAATATAATATCAACGAATAAATTTATATCAAATCGGTTGTAACAAATATTTCGGACGTTCACCAAAGCGACTATGTGATTGTTGACATTCACCGGTGAAAATCGACATTCTCTTGATTTCGGTCATTCACGGTAATAAATACACTGTTTTTAAAGATTCTGAAAAAAAAAATCAGAGCACTTCCCGTTTTTGTAATGATGCAGAATTTTGATAGGCAGCGTGCGCAAAATGAAAAGCGAAACACTTTAATAATTTTTGATTTTATGATTGCATTTTCACTTACATAAGTACTGACAGGCAACCTTAATGATTCTGGAGCTTTTTAATACAAGAAATTTTTTTAAAATTTTTTATCTTTAAGCAATCATGGTAGTTACTTCTATTTGTGAGCCGTTGAGAAATTTTACAGCGAAACAAGTTAATAAAGAATTCATAATTAATATTAATGACTTGAAAATTCTTTTCAATAACCAATTATGTAGGTTGACATATTTTAATTTCGTAAAGCTGACGTAATAGACTACCTGACATTATGTGATATAATTTAATTAATGTTATCCTTCAATTGGTAGATTTCATTACGTTGAGATTGATAGAGAGTATAAACTGCGTACCTAATTAAAAGACAAAAGGGCGTGACAATAGTATATAAACAAATGATACACGCTCATAGAATATTATTTACATTTAAATAGTCATTAGGAACATTTAGATTTAATAGTCATTGTCAAACAAGTTATTCAAATCCAGGACGCTGATAAAAGAGAAAACTATTTATTTCGTTTTTTTTTTAATTACAAGTTCTTTTTTTATTGCAATGAAATAACATAATCATACCGCAGCTAAATTTAAAAAATTAAAATTGCACAAATGATGAATATGTAATTAGACTACCTGCCAATTTTTTTTTATTTCAGCAAAGAGAATATTATATTAAACTATAGAAATTAGAAGGTTGTTTACATGGAATTTATATCAAACAACAATTTCATAAAAATAGGGAAGAATTTTTCGACATAAAATAAACATGGTTCTAACGAGAAACTTTATTAAACCTTTTTGAATAATCATTTTAACAAAAAAGTCTACGTAAGTAAAACGTAAAATTACGTGAGTAAAATATAAATAAATTTTCAATAGTTTTCCTCAAAATTATTTACTTTTTTTTTAATATTTAAATTTCAACTTTTTTTATTCATCAATATATTTTTAATAATGACAACGATAATTGTAAGAAAAAAATCGCCCAAAAATAATTAGAAACATTTTCTACTAAATATTCATTTATAAGTTTTGCGTAAAGTAGAAACAATAATGTTTAATACGATTTTATAAAAGTTAAATACTGCATTTATATATATATATATATATATATATATATATATATATATATATATATATATATATATATATATATATATATATATATATATATATATATATATATATATATATATATATATATATATATATATATATATATATATATATATATATATATATATTTATAGAGAGAGAGAGAGAGAGAGAAGTTAAAATATTGAGAAAATATGGAAAATAATAAAGATTGATGTGATGACAAGAGAGGAAAAAAATATTAAAAATAAAATTATTTTTAAAAAATATTTAAAATTTTTTATTTATTTATCAAAAGAAAAAAAAATATTAAACATCCGGAAAACAAAATAAAGAAGAAAAAAATCTCTTCATCAGCGCACACGATTATATCCGCAAAAAGGAGTGCTTTCTAATATTGTATCAATATAGCCAAAGCAAAATATATTAATACAATAGTGTGAGGAGCACTAAAAAAATTGAAACGAAAACAGAATACATTAAGTAAAAAATATATACGAAATAAAACATATCAAGCAAAAAACAGAAAATACAATACAGAATCAAACACGAAAGGAAATTTTTAAAGCGAGGAGCGAATTCAAATGTACCACAGTTTAGTTTTCTGTGGTTTCGTTTTCAACTTATTGCGTGGATTTATTGTGGCATATTTTGAAATACTTCGTAACCGCGACATTGAATTATAAACAAATCTTTTTTTTAAAAAATTGTCTGAAATAGGAGATAAACGAAGGAGTGCCGATATTTACGTAAGAGTCACTTCCGACATTTTTTGTATCACGTAATAAAGAAATCCTCGTCACACCTGCTGCTGCTGCGAAGGAGGGTGCTTTCTGGGTCACTGGTGCTTTAATAAAGATGACATCAACATCCAAGAGGGTGAATCAGTTATTCATCTCACTTCTTCGATTTTCGCTTTCCGTTAAAGAGTGGAAATTCGTCAGATTATTTAGCTTATGCGCAAATTAACTACAGGGAGCGTAGCCAAATCTTTCAACAAAAATAAGAACCTTTTAAGTACTTTTTAAGAACTCAAAAAAAAAAAAAATGTTTTTTTAAGCTCTATATACTCTAGCAGCAAAATACCTTGGGCCCTCATTGGACCAATATTCCCGAATCTTGGCTTAATAAGGATTCAAAGGGCTGTTATTTTTCCGATATTGGCCCTATATAGAAATGTCCTATTCACCCAATATTTTACAATCACTTAACAACCCACATCGGCCCTATATAGAGTTGTCTGATTCATCCGTTATTTTATAGTCATTATTCGGTCAACATACGCCCTATATTGTTTGTATAGGCCGATATTGGTCCTATATAGGACCAATATTATAAAATCTGGACCTATCAATATTGGTCAATCGGTATTAGTTCATATAGGACCGATAACGAGCCAATTTTGAGCCCAACTGGAGTCGAGGTAAAATTGTTACTCAGGGTACATTAACAAAACGCAAAATAATTTTCAAAGACTTTACATGATCATGATAAAAGAACTAGTTTCTGACAAGAAACTTTCTTATCGACTATACTAGTCACCATAAAAAAAATCGAAAGATTTTTTGGTTCGATTTCAGAGGGTGCAAAACGAAGCCTGAAACTGAGAATATCTTGTGAAATGCAGCTGAGTCACACATGAGAGAATCTCACCGAACCCATCTATGTAGACCGCACATACTGACTCGCAAATATTTCATTAAACATGTAAAATGATTGGCGCTTGCCGACGGTACACCGAAATGGATTGTGGTAAAATGAATTGTGAGAACATTGAATAGAACAATGTGAAAACCACACTTTTGGATAATACGAAGCGAAAATAGATATGGTAAAGAAAAAAAATCTAACTTTCGAAAAGGTAATATTAAGAACTTTTTAAAAACCTCCAATGAAAGAAGTATATTTAAGGGGTTTCAAAAAACGAAAATCGAAAATAAGCAAATTTAAGCACTTTTTAAAAGCACTACGCTCCATGTAACTAAGGTGATCCGTTAAAGTGCCAAAAAAACTGTTTTATTTCTCTAATCCCCTGCGTAATCTACAAACTAACTAGATAATCTGCATATCACCTGCTAAACACAAGTTATAGGGAGAAAAAAGGGAAGCGTTTCTGTAAGCTTAAATTAATCTAATGTCATTTATTTATTAAAATCAATTGACTACCATCAAACAATCAACACATTAGTTGATAGAATTAATCGTATCCGTTTAAAAACTATAAACAAATAAAATCCCTTTAAAAACTATAATGCAAAGAGCAAAACGGTTTAAAATGTTATTACAATTAAGAAAATGCCTTTATTTTTTTATTGTTCAATATCTAAAGAAACAAGTCAATAATTACAATAAAACAATCAACAATTTAATTTAGAATGAGAGAAACAAACTCTTGAATTTCAATAATACCGAGATCGTTAATTCACACATCACCCAGGTAAATTGCGGAAAACTCTTAATTTTGCCCTTTAACGGATCACCCTAGTAACTCTGCAGATTAGCAAGGTAATAAGCAGATTAACGGTTTTCGTGGCAGCATATATACTTCCATGAATTGGAGTCTTATAGTATTAGAACGCATAAAATTTGATTTTTTTTGGACAGTTAACGGTTATATACCTGAAAATGTTACGGAAACAAACGGATTTCTATGAAAATCATATAAACTGGAAGTTAAACGCTATTTCTCTTCATTAAGATGTTGTTGTTGCCGTCGGCCATTAAGGCAGAGGGGGAGCGATTGTTCTTGCTTTCCAGTGGTGCCATCTATGGCTAAGAATTCGACCTCTGCCACATTCATACGCCGTTTATAGGGCGGTGCCATTCATATATCCATTCATTTGTCCACAGATCGTAATTTTGACGTGAACCAGAGAACGATCAAACTCTAATTCAGTACCCCCAGAGATCTTGATTTGTTATCGGAACATGGCGGATTTTGTGACCCGACAGATTTAACGTGCACCAGACACCATTCTTCGACCAGCCGGATTCGAACTCCCGTTCTCACAAACGTGAGTGCAGCGCCCTGCTCACCAGGCTATCTCGGCCTTTCATTTAAATAGTAACATAATGTAGACTAAAAATCAATTTTCATTGTACGGTTGATTAAAACAATTACCTAGATACTATCAATATACTTCAGAGTTACCAGACTTATACTTCAGAATTAATAGAGTATTTTAACCAATTTCATTTAAAATATTGATTTTGTCATTCAAAGTTACATTGTTTAAAATGATGAATAAATTTTTATAACTTACAATTCAAAAATTTTCCGAATATAATTAAATTTAATGATCAAAGTAATAAATTGTTAAAAATAAAAAATTCTTACAGGTATTTTTGGATAAATAAATGTTGCAATTGTGAAATTTTTTTTTTCTGATTTGTTTAAAATCTTTTTGACATTTGATGATATACGCAAAATGTGAAGTTAAAATTAAAGAGCTTTAATTAAACGTTTGAGTAATAAAGTATTTAAATATATTGCATCCAGTTTCCTGGTTAATAATGCTGTGAGCGTAAAATGTTCCTGATCTTTCAATCTTTTTCTAAGTTATATATATATATTTTTATTATTATTTTGTATTATAAATATGAACTAATATGCCAAAATTTAGAATTACTACGGAAAGCAATATTTACCCATTTTGCTGAAAAAATAAAGTAATAAAAAAAGGAGCCATATTCTATATATATATATATATATATATAGCTATAGCTGTAAATACTAATTTCTAAAAAACGAAATGTTTTAGTTTACTTATTTCCCTATTTCGTTTTATATTTTACAAACATCGTTAAACAGTTGGCCCAGTATTTTTAGTTTACTAATGTTCAACTCCGCAGCCTTGTAATTTTGAACCCAATACAGTAGAAAAGGGAACTCCTGGATTAAGCATTGGGAGAAATTTGCCTTCGTGGAGGACGTTTTGATGGAACTAACCCGCATTTGCGTTACATGGAGAAAACAAAAACCCCACTAGAACCTCCCCTAACGGCAAGGGGTCTCTAACCCATGATCCGTCTGCCACTGAGGATAATTTACGTCTAGTCTGCACTGTGGTCGGTGCAAGCCGTATACGGAGTTCGCATCGACCAGCCATCGCTGGGATTCGAACCCGATTCACCTCATTGGAAGACGAAAGCTCTATTCCCTGAACTATCACGGCTCTTACCATGAGCAAACTCTTTAAGCAAATCTAGGAAGAATTTTCAAATTGTTCTTATATTATTTTTAATGCTAACACGTATAAGCATTTAAAAATCACTAACTAAAATTTTATAAACTTTTTCGCGGCAACTGAGGGACTCAAACTATTAGATTCAGTTTTTTTTTCAACAGCGAGTTATTTTTAAAAAAAAATTAACACTTCCTATTAAATAATATTGAATTTATCACTGGCATTAAATGAAGACAAAACAAATTAGCATATTTTTTAAATGTTGACTTATGTCAGGACCTTTTTTTTTCCCTCAATGAAAAATGACAAAAAAGCAAAAAATGGGGGGCCAACATTTCCTATTTCGACATTTTAGTGATGGATTTTTTTTAAAACTTTTTGTAGAAGGTGCGTTTTACAGTGAAACCTCCAGGAAAGACCACCACTAAGTAGCAGGGGTCTGTCTAGGTTTTTCTGAGAGGTACCTATTTTGTGAAAATTTAGACATAATTTGTGAAAATTAAAAATGATATTAAAAAATCAACACAAAAAATGTTAAAAATATGGCTTCATCGTTTCTTATGGGATACAAAAATAAAATTTTAAGAGAAAGTATTTTGTGAAACTACCGTTTTTCCTAAAGTTGAATTTGTGAAGGTACCGCTAAACGGTAGTAAATTTGGCCTGGACAGACCCCTGTGTATGGACATCTTTTAGGAGGCACGGAATTTTTTCCATAGACTTCGTGTTGAAGAAAATCTTTAGGCGAGACCAAATTGCATTAAGAAGCAAAAAAAAAAAAAAGTTCAGTTCATGAAAAATATTTAATTTATGAAATAAAATGGTTCGTATAAACACCATCGGCCAAATCAATGGACAAACCATAATTGAACGCTAGTTTTTTCTATTTGTATCATTTTCATTCTATTTTAGAAACTCACAATTTTTATCCACCATAAAAAACATATGATGAATCTCATATGAAATAATTATATATTTTCAAAAAGTCGAATTTATCAGTGATAGTTAAAAAAAATACTTCCATGTTTTGAAAATTTCTCAACAGAAAGTGTTTACTCCAATTGATTTGTTAATATTTTATAGATGTCTGTACATTATGAGAAAAATAAAATTAGTAAAAAATAGAAGTCACAGAGTTAATAAAAACATTTATTGAAAAACGCACCTTTTGCCGAAAATGGGTTAAGGCACGGACCTGTAGAAACACACAAATAGTGGTGTTCGTTTATCTAATACTGATGATGCAGAATTTAAGTAAATAGTTCATGCATTGCATATTAATAGATAGAGAAAAACGTGAACTTTATTTTTAAGAATGAGAATTCATAGCCACGGAAAAATATCCTTCTTGGCTTACAAAATATTCGATACAAACGCTTGGATGGTTCGTGTGTATTGAAAGGAAGCCAACAGGCATGTGAAATTTTCTTTTTGCTGCTGATAGTTAAATGTATGTCAACATTTTCAGAACTCATTCCAGACTTTTCCAGGAAAGTCCTGCTTTTTTTTGGACATTTAAGAAAAATCTATTTGCTAACTGGAGAATTTGAGCTAACTAAAGAATAGCGTGCCGTTTTTGCGATTTTGTTAACAGTTTGAGAAGAAAAAACAATTCAGTGGTCGATCTTGACGCTTCTATAAGGTTCTGTTTTTATGAACTTCGAAAAAATCTATGCACAACTTTCTGAATCTAAAATTACCATAGAAATAGGGTACTTTTTGCCCAATTTTTCTTTCGTGAATATGTGAAATGAAAGGTGATGTCTTTCAAGGAGTTATAGTTTTAAAATAATGAATTAAATTTAATTACTAACGAATTCGTTTTTCAAAAGCTGAATATTTTGAGAAGGATACTTTTTCAAAATGAAATAAAAAAATATTGCGTTTTTTTAAGATAAAATAATTTGTAATGGTTCGTTTTAAAGCGTAAAATAATTTGAAAAGAATCCTTTTTCATAGGAAAGTAATTGTTTGGTTAAGGGAAGAAATAATTTGCAAAAAATCCATTTTTACGACAAAATTATTTGCAAAAAGTGACGTCAAAATTTGTGAAGGATTTGTTTCCACGACGAAACCAATTGCAAAGTATCCATTTTGAAGGCAAAATCATTTGGAAAGGTCTGTTCTTATGAATCATTTCTGCGTTTTACGTGCACGTTAAAAACTTCCAAATCGTTAAAGTTCACGAGTAAGTTTCTCTCATTCAACTAATTTGTTGATTCTTTGAATATCGAAAAATAAATAAATGACGCTACGTTAAATTCCTTAATTGTAATAATGTTTTAAACCATTTGATTTTTTGTATTATAGTTTTTAAAATGATCAACGTGTTGTATTGTTATATTACATGCGTTGCTTGTAGTAACTTGACTTTTTTGCGTGGTAAAAAATCATTTAGTGTTATTTACAGAACCTACAGATGCGTTGTTGTTTCAGCAAAGATCTTATTTAAACTTTATTGAGTATAGGTAATGATCAGATTATCTAAGTAGTTTGAAGATTACTCTTGATAATTTGAGAAATGAAACAGTTCTTAACATTTTAACGGATCACTTTGATCGATCTGCATTTATGTGTAGAAAAACTAACTTTTACACAGTAATGATAACATACGCACCAATCTAAAACGTACTACATTTTTCGCATTTTTATAATTTTTACTTATATTTTCTTTTGTAAATGTTCGAATACTATTGAATTATGTAAAAACGCTTTCTCTTAAAAACTTTTACAGTTAATAACCGTAATGGAAAACGGCCTAAAATGAAATGGAATTTAATGTAGCAAGTTGTTTACCTTTAACAACTTTCAAAAAGAGAAATTAAAAAATGGATTAAATGTTCGGGTGTTGTTAAATAAACTCTTTTTTAATTATACGTTTCACTGATTGTGCGTTGGATTGATCGAAAAAAAAAACGTAAACTTTAATTTACATTGTGAGGAGAAAAAGTAGAAAAGACAAAAGGATCTTTCTCTTGAAGTTTGTTTACAATAATTATTTACTCGAAGATGAGTTCTTTGAAAAGTTGGTGAAGTGATAAGTAGAGCAATCATCGTTCAGTTTTCTTTTAATTTCTTCCATCGTCTGCGTTACGCACTGAATCGTTTGCTCCATTAAAAAGGGTTAAGAACATGAAACCCCCTTTTCACCGTTGAGTATAGGGTGTTCCACCTCGATTAAGAAAGAAACACACAACCGTTACTCATCGTATGCAACATAAAAAGAAAAGGAAAAAAATTGAGGGAGAAATAAATAATTAAAAGATCAGAAAAAAATATCTGAACTAATTTATGTAATAATACAAGAATTTATTATTATGAATTATTTAGTGAGTCTTAAATTTGAAAACCTTAATAATATAATGATAAGTCACATTTTTAAAATGTCGTAGAGGGCAGTTAGTATTCAGTACGATTTTTTTTTGTTGGCAACAAGATGTTTCATTGCACTGTATGCTATTATCTAGTAAAAATTTCGGAGGTACCTACCTGGAAACAATGAAAATGAATAGTTTTATGTAAAAACTTCACCTTTTGAAAAAGTGTGGCCTTTCACTTTATTGCCCAAATCCCTTCAATTGTTTATAATTGCAATTTTATACAGCTCTATGATAATTTATAAAATGAAAACATGAAAAATAAATGAGTAATTTAAAACTAAAATAATGACTAGTATTCTACAAATTTATTTAATTCGGTGCAAGTGAGATTTGGAATATAAAAGACAAAAATAACTTTTAAAAAATTGGCAATAATATAGCTTTGAGCTTTCACTGTCTGATCAATGCTTATCTAAGACGCCAAATTCCCTTTGTCGAAAAATAAATTTATTTTCGGAATAAAATCTTGCGTAAGCATTAAGGAAAAAAGTTGTGATTTGTTTATTTTTGCTGATAAGAGAAAGTACGTATGAGCATAACGCTTAATAAGGCATATCCTCATAATCTTTTTATAAAAAATCCTCTTAACAAATGCAGGGAGTAATCTTTTATACAAGCATATGGTGAGAGGTTGCAATTTGCTTTGTTTGTGCAAACAAGAGAAGGATGGCTGGGGACTAAAATTCCCCAGAATATGCTTACGTAATATGCGACTGTTACTAGGGTGTAAACAAAACCACTAGCTTAGAGGTTTTATAAAAATACTAGGGGGCTAAGCCCCCTGTTCGCTAACGCTCACGAACCCCGATGATTGCTTCTCAATAATTTTATTTGATTTGATAATCGTCGTTGAACATCCGACCCAATTTTTGGGGGGTTTACGACTACTAACGTTCAACCCCGTAGCCTTGTAATTTTGAACTCCATCCAGAAGACAAGGGAACTCTCCTGGATCAAGTATTGGGAGAAATTTGCCTTTGTGGAGGACTTTTTGATGGAACTGACCCTCATTTGCATTACACAGAGAGGATGACCACGAGAACCTCCCACGGTTAGCCTGAGTGCAAGGAGACTCTAACCCATGATCCGTCTACCACTGAGGATATTTCACGTCAGCACTGTGGTCGGTGCAAGCCGGATGCTGAATTCGTATCGCCCAGCCATCGCCAGGATCGATCCCTGGTTCACCTCATTGGAAGGCGAACGCTCTATCCCCTGAGCCATGCAACTCTTTCGCAATAATTGCTGTTTCTTGGCATTATAACAGTTGAAATTATTCAACTGTATATATACAGGGTGTCTCAGTTAAGCGTTTCAGAACTTCTAAGAGGGGTAGGGGGCATCCTGACGACTCGAAATCATATAGCAATGTGGGGTCGGAAATGCTTTCCTGAAGTGGTGACGTACACAGAAGCACCATAAAGAAAAGAGATCGTAAGTGAAAAATCGCTATGATAATACATTGAAAAAATTATATGGCCTCCTCGGTCACCCGACCTATCATGTCTTGATTTCTGGAGTCATATGAAAACACTGGTTTATGACACCCCTTTTGATAATACTGGTTGCAAGAATCGCAGTAGCTGCCTGCGAGATATGCCTGGAGTATTGCAGAATGTTCAAATGTCCATGCGCCGGAGATGTGAGGTGTACATTGTAGTAGCCGGTGGCAGAAACTTCGAACACTTACTTTGGCCCATGTACCATATAATTTTTTCAATATACTATTATAGCGATTTTTCACTTACGATCTCTTTTCTTTATGGTGCTTCTGTGTACGTCACCGCTTCAGGAAAGCATTTCCGACCCCACATTGCTATATGATTTCGAGTCGTCATGATGTCCCCTACCCCTCTTAGAAGTTCTGAAACGCTTAACTGAGACACCCTGTATATATATATATATATATATATATATATATATATATATATATATATATATATATATATATATTGAAAAGAGCACTTGTCTCACCACTTCCCATGTCCAAATATTTCTCTTATGATACTATTAAGATCTATTAGTGAACAAAAATCATTTTTCTAAGTAATCCTTTTTTGAAACAACCTTTAAAATTAAAAGTGTATTTTAATAACAAATTTGGTGAGTTCACAAGTGAAATTTACTACTTTTGCTTATCAAACGAACGGATGTCTATTTTAAATACAACTTTTGCAATCATCACTTTGTGCATGAAGTTGAAATTTAAGTTCTATATCAACGAATCTCTTCATACTACCATATCAATGTAATTTGCAACGAAAAATAATAATTGTAAAACGATTAATAATATCAGACACCTATTTAAATAGTAACTTTATCTTAAAATGTAAAGCAGAATTACGTTATTCTAATAATAGTAATAATAAAAACAATCCTCTTAAACTCTTAATTTAGAAAACAAACAAAATGAAAAACGCAATAATAACAGTACCAGGTTTAAATTAGAGATGTAAAAATATTTATCGGAAAACAATACCGTTATAACTTATATCAATTTTATCTTGATGACAACCAAACCAACATGAAAATTAATGTGGGAAAACTGGATCCTACCATGTGATTCTCCAGCCAATAATAATGCATCGACAACAATGGAAAACTGCGACACCATCATTAGATTTTTATAAATAGTTAAATTTTCGCTTAGATATTTCTAAATCTTTTAAGAGGGGTACATTTATTCCCATTTGTTTTCATGTGTGAACTGCCTTTGTGTCACGGGTCACGGACTACGCTAAGATCATGTCATTTTTTTTTAGTCCTACTAACGTATGCTTCCGCCGCCGCAGGGTTGCGATTCTCAAAGTAATGTTTTTCCCACAAAGAAGCTATGTTGAAAAAATAAAATTAAAGAACACGCAAAATTGACTGTTAACAAAACATTGTTTAGCTTTTATTAATTTGTAAAATCTATCTGAATTAAACAACCTATTGCGTCATAAAAAAAGAAAAATAATGACTCATGATTTCTACGATTTCTTACTAAGAAAATGAATTCTACTTCCCCCAAAGTTAACATACCAAGTTAACATACGTCAAAAATCACATGTCCAACAGTGAGTTATTTTTAAAAATCTCATACAAAACATTTGAATGAATAAAATGAAACAAAAATGTTTAAATAATATTAATTTAGTTGCAGAATAAATAAGAAAGTTGTTCTCCGTTGGTTAACATGAATGAAGAAAAATCCCTTTTCTTCTTAAGTATTTCCAAAACTTGAACTGTGAATTTTTTTTAAAAAAAATCTACATTACATTAAATACTAATTTTTAAAAAAAAAATTACAATAGAATACATTTCAATGAATAAAATGAAACAAAAACGTAGTAAATTTTCTAGTAGTCAAATTATATACTTTGAGTTTGCTACTAATTGTTTGCATATGTTACCGTGAATGACCAAATTCAAGTCAAAGTAGACTTTCACCGGTGAATGTCAACAATCACACAGTCGCTTTAAAGAACGTCCGAAATGGTTGTTATATTCGATTTGATATTATTTTATTCGTTGCTATTGCTATATTTATTCGATATTTTAACATCTGCAGATAATAGATTAGGAGAAACCTGCGTTCGGAGTTACGGTTACATGCATAACAGGGCAGTGGCACTTGACCTTTAAAAAAATTTTGATGTTGATGGGCATATGGGAGAAGTGAATACCGGGCAGTGGCACTTACTAGTCAGCATATATTTCTGGGACATTTACCAAAGCAACTATGTGATTGTAAACATTCACCGGTGGAAGTCAACAACCAACTAATTTCTGAGTCGCGATGACTCAGGGGATAGAGCGTTCGCCTTCCAATGAGGTGAACCGGGCTCGAATCCCGGCGATGATTGGAATACGAATTCCGCATCCGGCTTGAACCGACCACAGTGCTGACGTGAAATATCCTCAGTGGTAGACGGATCATGGGTTTGAGTCCCTTTGCCGTCAGGCTAACCGTGAGAGGTCCTCGTGGTCTTCCACTCCATGTAACGCAAATGCGGGTTAGTTCCATCAAAAAAAGTCCTCCACAAAGCCAAATTTCTCTCAATACTTGATCCAGGAGAGTTCCCTTGTCTTCTGAATTGGGTTCAAAATTACAAGGCTACTGAGTTGAACATTAATAGTCGTGAACCCAAAAATTCGCTCTCCTTGCCTAGAAATTAACCGCCATTTCTTAAAAACACAATCTTTTCATTGAGCCTCGATGTCTCAGGGGATAGAGCGTTCACCTTCCAATAAGGGGAACCCTCGTTCAAATCCCAGCGATGGCTGGTCGATACGAATTCCGCATCTGGCTTTCCCTGACCACCATGCTGACGTAAATTATCCTCTGTGGTAGACGAATCAGGGGTTAGAGTCCCCTTGCTGTCAGGCTAATCGTGGAAGGTTCTCATGGCTTTCCTCTCCATGTTACGCAAATGCGGGCTAGTTCCATCAAAAAGTCCTTCACGAAGGCAAATATCTGCCAAAACTTGATCCAAGAGTTCCCTTGTCTTCTGAATTGGGTTCAAAATTACAAGGCTACTGAGTAGAACATTAGTAGTCGTAAACCCAAAATTGGGTCGGCTGTCCAACGACGGTTATAAAATAAAACAAACATCAATTTCTGCCATTTACAGTAACAAATATTTATGCCCATAGTTGTAATACCGGAAACATTTGCTCGATTTCGACTATGATTAGTTCAGTTAGTTCCCGTGGATTAAAAGAAGAAAAAAAAGCTTGTGTTCTTGAAAAAAATATTTAGAGAAATATTTATAACTACGAAAACAAAAATATTGCATGAATTATTTAACTCATGAATAATTACCCACCATTTATTATTTTTATTTTTTTTATCTGCTTTCACTTAGCAAGTCAAAACAATTTGCAACGCCCCTTTATATAAGAAGAAAAAAACGATAATGATAACAAAAATATTGTCCCATTTTGGTGCTTTTATTATTTTTGTTATAATACACTTCCATAACATTGATGGCCTTAAAATTATTCATATTATGCCTCCTTAACGACGTTGAGAATAATTTTTATACTAATTTTGATAAAAAATAACTCGTAGATAAAATTTTAAAAAGTTTGCCCTAAAATTAATGAGGCATATTACGTTGTAGATTTAGTATCAGTTTCCGGCTTGACTCATTAATATCATGTAGCTAATTTAAATATGTAAATTAAATAATCGAAGTTCAAATTAATTTTATGCACTCAATGCTAATAATTTTATTAATAGTTTGATGAGAACTCTCTAGGCACCTTTCAAACATCGATAATTTTCTTAGCACCCCTTTCATTTCCCACTGGGAGGGGGGGGGGGGCGTTGGGAGCCTCGGATTGAAATTATTACTTATCATCATAAACATAATGAACCACATTCAGACATTTTTGAGCCGGTGTTTAAGCAAACTATTAAAACTTCGTGAACTATTATTCCCCGAAGGCAAATTTCTCCCAATACTTGATCCAGGAGTTCCCTTGTCTTCTGGATTGGTTTCAAAATTACAAGGCTACGGAGTTGAACATTAGAAGTCATAAATCCAAAAAATTGGGTCGGCTGTTCAACGGCTGGTATAAAATTAAATAAAATGCTGAACATTAGGAGCCGTGATGTCTCAGGGGATTGAGTGTTCGTCTTCCAATAAGGTGAACCGGGTTCGAATCCCAGAGATGGCTAATCGTTACGAATTCCGCATCCGGTTTGCACCGACCACAGTGCTGACGTAAAAATATCCTCAGGGTTAAACGGATCATGGGTTAGAGTCCCCTTGCCGTGATCTAACCGTGGGATGTTTTTGTGGTTTTCCTCTTCATATAACGCAAATGCGGATGAGTTCCATAAAAAAGTCCTCCACGTAGGGAAATTTCTCCCAATACTTAATCCAGGAGTTCCCTTGTCTTCTGAATTATGTTCAGAATTACAAGGTTACGGAGTTGAACATTAGTAGTCGTAAACCCCTCAAAATTGTGTCGGTCGTTCAACGACTGTTATAAAATAAAATAAAATATAAAGCTTTATTAAAAATAGACGCATCTCAAGTATTGCAGTCAGCAGAATTCACAACAGGAAAGAACAATAAGTTCTCAGAGAGGAAAGAACGTAAGTCAGATGGGTCAACCAGCGACAATTTGAAGATGATTTACATAAAACTATTTCCGAGCAAAGAGTTTATCACCTTTTGTGGATTCTTCCTTTGCGAGCACTTTTCCATGGAACTCAAGGACATCCTAGCAGACTATTCTTAAGAAAAAGTTCCTTTTATACACAGATTTGCGCAACTTCCTACAACGCCGCACTTCATATTTTTTCCCCCCACCATTTTGTAAGACACTTAAAACCGCATAACATTTCTGGGAACGATACCAATTTAGAATTAGAGAAGTCAGTTGCGAACTTGAGAGAGTAACAGAATGATGTTGCGTGATTCACAAAAGGATGTTGAATTATCAACTTGATATGATAAGTTTTTCTCAAGAAGGATCTTATATGGAATAACGAATATTTTATTTTAATGAAATGTTTCTATTCTGAAATACTGAATTCTTTCTAAGTCTCGATTATCAAGAAGACAATATTATTTCATATTTCAAAAAGAAATAAATGAAAAGAGAGAACAAAAAATATAACGAGAATAAAAATGACTCGAATAGTTTTTGAGACATTTTAAGTATACGACTTTTTTAATATTTATTAACTGAGAAACGACTGATTTTCGCACAAATTTTGCATTTTGCCATTTAAAATTATATTTCTTAAAATGATGTAAAAATGTTTTTGCCTTACAACTCAAAAGTTTTAAACTATTATTAAACAATATAATAAAAATAATAAATATTTGTTAAAAAATATATTTAGCATGAAATTAACTTTGGATAAACGAAATCTTTTACTCATCGGCAAAAAACCTTTCGATCCATTAAATGTTTTTAGTAGCGATAGCCATAAATGTAAAATTAGCAATAAAAGGCCCAAATTTTGGACTGCTCTCCAGCCTAAAATATTGGGGCTATATTTTCAACATTGCGGCCAACTTCCATAATTTAAAGGTCGAAAATTCAACAAAAAAAAAAGTCTGTTTGGTTTTTCAGAAAAAATACGGTATCGTATCTGATTTCTAAACTCAAAATATTGTCTGGACTAATTAATTAGCACATTTTACGTGAGCCAGTAAGAATAAGTCCTAGTGAGTGAAAATCCAATCATTAAATGAAAAGTTATTCAGGATGTTCACGTTTGTGTACACATTTGATATAATAATAATGAACATAATTTAATTGTTAAAAAAAAAGTGTCCCAACCCATTGGGGGCGGAAATAATTATTTAAACTAGAAAAATGACGAAAACTAAAAAAAATTTGACAAATTACTGTTACTTAAAATGGACGTGCAAAAAAAAAAAAAAAAAAAAAAAAAAAAGCTTTTTGATAGTCGGATGAAGTTTTTCTAATAAACGTCTATGAAACTCCTCTTGCTTCCTCCTCCAATAAAACAGGTTTGTGTACACATCTTCCTTAATAGTGATTAAACAGATTGTCTCTTTTCCCTCTCGCTTAAATATTAATTTGCAACCACTAATACAAATATAATTTTTCACTGAATAAGCATTCTAAAAATATAGATTAAGGGTACTTCTCACGGAACTTTTTTTTACAAAAAATACTCTTCAGTGAATAATTATAAACTAAGAAACAATTATAAACCAAGAAATAATTATAAAAAATGCATTAGAGTTACGGTGGCTCAGGGGGAGCTGGGTGTTTAACGGATTTGAGGACTGGAGTTGCTACGGAGTCATTGATAGTCGTAAATCCGAAAGTGGGACGTCCATGCAACGCAATAAAATGAAGTAAAAAAAAATACATTAAGTTAATCTGTATTATCCATTTGATAACCTTGCAATTTAACTCGATAACATTGTATAAGGAATTTATGAAATGAAAAATAATTTATTGAAAACATTTACTAATAAAACTTAAATAATTGTGTATTATTTGCCGGATACGGAACCAATTTCTTTCGAGTAATATCCAGAGTTGAGCAAATCTTTTTGTCTCCGACAATTGCAAAACACTAAACATGGAATAGTGACGCTTAAAAGCCTTACGAAACATAGAAGCCGTTTTAATAGCAATCAGGGACTCATGGCACAGAAATGTTTTTAGCCCCCTTAACAAGTCATACTGTTTACAATAGAACTAACAAACTTAACAGACATAAACTAAAGCCTTTTAAAACTATTATATAATTTTTAACAAACTTAAGTACATTTTTATAACCCCAAAAACTCAATGCACATAAAATAAAGCCTTTATAAACAATGCATAGCTCTAAAAAAATTGAGATGCTAATTAGTTGCAATCCTCAAATAATAAAATAATTTTCAAAACTAAGAAGCAAATTAAACTAATTAAATTTTAAAAAAGACATAAGGGTAAAAAAATTGAAAAGGTATGAATTATTTCGTCTAACTATTAAAGTCAGTTATTAAAATACCTTTCAAAATGCACGTCAGACATAACCAGCTCAAAAGTTTCTGTCCCATAGTGCTTTGTAATTTTAAACTCTTTCAATTATTATTTTATTTAACTAATGAAAAATACTAAACAAAGTTAGTGGTGGTCAAGCATATTTAGAGTTAGTACAGGGTTTCCGCTACGGTAGCTTTTTTCGCAAAATGCGAAAAGACCCCTCAAAAATGCTAAAATTCAACAAAGCATTTTCGCATTTTTGCTAAAGGATTTTACTAAATTCCATTAAAAAAGAAGCTTCCGCGAAATAAAGTGCTAATTTTATTTATTCTTCTTTGATAAAGACACTTGAGAGTTTGAAAATAGATGTTACAAAATGCTCATCCTTAGGTACAGATGGATCTTCAGTTATGACTGGTGTTAGAGCGGGGGTTGCTGCTCTGTTCAAAAACCAAAATCAGCATTTAATTTCAGTACATTGTGTGGCACATAGGCTAGCATTAGCCGTGAGCCAAGCAGCGTCTGAGAATGCTTACCTGGTAAAGTTTCAGGACATAATAAAAAGAATTCACTCTTATTTTGAATGCTCCCCTGCAAATACCAGGCGATTGAAGAATGTTCAAGATATCCTTGAACAAAAATCAAGGAAATTCATTAAGTTATCAACAACTCGGTGGTTGTCTTTGGGGAATTCAGTTACAGCTCTGGATTGCAACTGGCAAGCTCTTGTTAGTGTTTTAATGGAAGACAAACGTCCTGTTGCTCAAGGGTTGTTAAAAAAATATAACTACTTTTTTGTTTTTAGCAACCACTGCCATCATGAATGATATCATGTTCAACATTAATAAATTAAGCCTCATATTTCAAAAATCTAATTTAAATTTTGAATATGTTCAATCAAGTGTGAAGGCTTGTATTTCAAGTTTAGAAGAAATAAAAAATGGCACCGGCACTCATTATATGAGTTTTTTAGATGATGTGCCTAAGAAAGAAAGTGAAAAATTTGAGTTTCAGGGCCATATAATTTTAGATGGACTGAAACAGAGGGAAAGATTCTGTAATTTGATGCACAATTTTTTAAACTGTATCATTGAAAATATTACTGATAGATTGGGATAAAATCGAAATGTTCAATATATTTATACCTAGCAGGATGCCCCATAGTTCGGAAGAATTACAGCATTATGGTGTAAAGGAAATCCGTTGCATTTTCAATTTGTTTTCGGAATCTCCCAGAAAAGATTTTCAGTTTACAGAAACTGAATTACTTTGTGAATGGGGATTATTTAAACACATCTTAATGCAACGATGTAAAAACATGTCATTTAATGAATTACTTTTATTTTTATATACCAATGATGTGTCTGAACAGTACCCATTAATAACTTCTGTTATAGAGTATTGTGCAACAATACCAATGCACACTGTTGACTGTGAAAGGGGCTTTAGCTGCCTTAATTTGATTAAAACTAATATTCAAAACAGGTTGTTAATCAACCATGTAAACAATTTGTTAATGATTAATATTGAGGGCCCTGAAAGTGCATTTAACTTTCAAGAAGCATTTGTAAAATGGGCAAACATGAAAGAAAGGAAGATTGTTAATTATAAACCAAAATGTTTTGATAAATAATAAATGTGTTTTTTTTTTGTTATAGGTATTCTTTTTGATATTCTTGTACATTAAGCTATTCTTTGTCAGATAACTTTCAGTACTAGTTTGATATAAAGTTTTATTATACGCCTAATGGCATTTTAGCATTTTGCTAAAACTTTTTTTCAGATTTTAGCTTTTTTGCTAATGAATTTTTAGACTCAGCTTAAACCCTGAGTTAGTATGACTTGAAGAGTTGAGTACCTAAAAACTTCATTTTAACGTAGAAACGTTGACTTTTTAAGTTTTCCAGGTGATAAACTGCTCAAACTATTGGTGTTTGCATGATACTCAAACACTAATTGCTGAAAAAATGCACACGTTTTACGCAAGAATATATTTATTTTAAAAATATATAATGCAATGTTGTTTATTCTTAGTTTTTCTTTTATACAATTTATAAGAAGTTGAATTCTCAAGTTCCCCCTGAGTGCTTGGGGCCCTCGGACACTGCCCGGGTGTGCCCATGCATAAAGACGGTAAACTACAGTGGGACTCCCACTGTAGTTTAGACAGTGGAGCAAACGAAACCTTGGATCCCTTAATGTTAATTTCATATTATGCGATTAATATAATTAATTTAATTTAATTATCTTAATTAATTTATTTAATTCAATTTAATTATTTTAATAAATTTATTTTAATTATCTTATTTAATTTAATTTAGTTAATTTAATTTAACTTAATTTAAATAATCTAATTAATTAATTTAATTTCTCGCAATGTCTGGAGAACTTTTTAAGTTAATCGAAAACGTTACCAGGATGTGCCCATGCATAAAAACGGTACTGAACATAGGAATAGTCATTTTGACTCAGTTATGTTACTGAATGAAAGTTAGATTTTTCCGGGTCGAAAACTTGTACTTTTAGCTTAATTTCTATTATACAACTGGTCTATCTCAAACCTTGAAAAGGTTTCGTTCTCCCCGTGCTTTAATGAGAAAATACCGAAACTTTTTAATTTTGTTAAAAAATAACGAGAATTCCAAGGAAACAAAAACCTTGACCTCAATACAGATAGTTTTAATTTGGCGGCGGTCCTCGAAGACTTTCAGTGACTAGTATCGAAGGAGCTTCAATATTAAGAGAAAATAAAAAGTTGTTTAGACTTTAAAAGAAAGGGGAAAAAATTATCGAAACCGTAATCGCCCACACAACATATTTTACACAGGGAAGCCATTATATTCTTATCTTTTTTTCATCGGTCATTTATGGAAAATTTGTAATGCTATATAAAGCTATCTACACTAGAGTTTTCAATTGAGAAACTCACCACTCGAGTAACGAGAATATTCTGTGCCTAACTCTGGAATCTTAGAATTTTTTTTTCAAATCTGTTTTGCCAAAGAAAATAAAAATGACACAGTTTGACAGCTTTAAACACAAAGCAATTTTAAATTCTATATATATCACCTTGCTGGAAATAATACAAACAACAATTTGCTTTTGGAAGAAGAAAAAGTGCAATCTTTTGAGTATTTGAAAACATTTGATAACATAGGGGTGCACAAACTTTTTGAGTGAAGGGCCACTTGCACAGCAGGTAGATTAACAAAGGGCCGCAAGAATGTTTTGTTATGTTAGCGGTAAATATGATAATTTCTACATAAACATTAGTGTTATATGCAGTTTTTTTATCAGTAAACTTAATAACATATTTGAAGAAAATTAAATGCTCTTAATTATTTCAATTTATTTAAAACTAAAAAATCTGACACTTTTTTTAGGAAAACTTTTTTCCATTTTTCACAATTATTAATTTGTTAAATATATAAATTATGTATACATATATATACATAAATATTGGGGGAAGGGATATACATTCTAAAACCAAAAAGAAGCTTACAAAATGAAAGTGCAAAAAATATATGCATTTTATAGAGTCATATAATTTTTTTAAACAAAAAACACAATTTTATTGGGAACAATTAAGTTGCTAATTTTAATTAAATATTTTAACTAAAGAAAATGTATAATGTTTAAACAAAAACAAATTAAAAAAATGTTTTTTGTTTGCATTTAAAAGCTTCCGTGGGCAGCTCACCAACAGTCGTCGGGCCGCAGGTTGTGCACCCCTAATCTAACACAATTCCAATGTTTTTGAGGATAATATTTAAAAATTAATAGACTTCTATTTATCCTTATCGGATATTTATTAACGTTCTATTTGTTTATAAATTGCAGATCCATTTTAAATATCTTTTTTTTTTACTAAATTTATAAATACAAATTACGATTTATAATTTTTTTTAAATAAAAAAAGCTATTATAAAACATGTTTTCGAAAAATTATTAAGAACATTATTTTTAATTTTTTATTGGTCATTTATAATGATTTTTTGGGCCACTTTTTGCATTTTTTAATTTCACCAACATACTGCTCAGGGAATGAACAGCTGCCAATAACTGTCATAAAAATTGCATAATATTTGTTCACTAAAAAGTGTTGTTTCATGTAACGACAGGCACTGTTAAATAAAGTATTTATAAGTATTTCCTTTTCCAAGAGACTGTAAGTTCTATTTAGCATATAATAAAATGGACAAATTCGATGTACAGTGAGCGAAAAAGAAAATCTCATATATATATATATTATTTCTTTATGAAAAAATATTTTTTTTTTACGTATTATTTAAAAATATTTCTCATTCATCCCTCGTAAATTTATTTTTGTATGATGCTAAAACAAACTTTATTTATAAGCATGATATAAATACAAATGAGAAAAAAATAGGGTTGTTTTTATTTTTATTACGTGCATGTTTTTTTCCATGATCCGTGTTTTCCAGATGCTAACGTTTGCGGGCATTTCTGCTTAAATTAGAAAAGACAGTTTATTCTATGTATAGAAACAAAATAGACATAAACACAAGAACCCGGGAGAAAAATGGATCTTCGCAAGATATTTTTTCCTTCCGTGTTACAATATAATAAGCAACATTCGCTTTCTATTATTATTTTTTTAATTGAATAATTTGTATGCTTAGGAGACAATTAGGTAAATGCGAAAAAATAAAGAATAAGTTATAACGCATTTTCACCTAATTTGTATCATTAAAAATAACGCAATTAAACAAGTGAATAAAGCAAAATTCTAAAGTGGACGGAATTCCAGATTCAGAGTGCATGCGCAGAAATTTCCATATAAATCGTATTACCTGTGTAGGAAATAAGGCTTGCGTTATGATTAATGCAAGATAAAAGCTATGCTAAATCTCTCTAATATCCTTTGTTTCAGGCAGAACTTATTGCAAGGGGTGGGTAACAAGACCGGTAATGGCTAATATAACAAGACGCATCTCCATTTAGAAATTTTTATTCTAATTCTGTAAAAAAAAAAAAAAGAGAGAAAGAGACCTAGGTGAAAAGTGCAATAGCGCAGCAATCTGAACAGACCTGAGCAAGAACAAGCTTTCATTTTAATTAAAATAAAATGCGTTAAAGTATAAAAACTGAGGTAGTATACAACGAGACTTAGGAGAGAAAAAAATGAGTGAATCGATTTGAGGAACTTTGTAAGAGGAACTTTGGAATTGTCGTCAGGAGAAAATAAGCAATAAAAATGTTCGTATTCGCAATAGCTGGGATGAGAGCCGTGATGTCTCAGGGGATAGAGTGTTCGCTTTCCAATGAGGTGAACCGGGCTCGAATCCCAACTGTGGACGGTTGATACGATCCGCATCCGGCTCACACCGGCCACAGTGTCGACTAAATTATCATTTGTGGTAGACGGATCATGGGTGAGAGTCCCCTTGCAGTCTGACTAACCGTGAGAGGTTTTCGTGGTTTTCCTCTACATGTAAGGCAAATGAGGGTTAGTTCCATAAAAAATCCTCTACGAAGGCAAATTTCTCCCAATACTGTATCCGGGAATTCCCTTGTCTTCTTCGTAAACCCAAAATTGGGTCGGCTGTTCAACGACGGTTATAAAATTGCTGGAATGAGAATTCATATATTTTACACTCATTTGAAGTATATAGCACTCAAACGGGGCAGACAATTTCACACCTTCCTCACAGCATTTACAGGGGCAAGCAGGATTTAGAGGGTGACCACTGAGGCCGTACGTCCAAAGCTTCAAAAATTTTTAGAGCCCCCCACAAGGAACTTTTAGAATTTTTAAAGGTAAAATTGATTTGTGCAATTTTCTAAAAAAATTATTTTATATTTTCAAGCGTAATGTTTCAACTATATATCTATAAATATCTTCAAGTATATCAAGTACCATATATCAAGTATCATATATCTATATATATCTTCAAGTATATCAAGTACCATATATCAAGTATCATATATCTATATATATCTTCAAGTATATATCAAGCATATCTTCAAGTATATCAACTATATATATCTTCAAGTATATCAACTATATATATCTTCAAGTTATAACCCCCGTATCTTACCCTTCAGTACACCAGACTCGATTTTCCAAAGATGAAATTTCGCTGCACAAAACAAATATGATTTTACGGGGCTTTGTTCAAAGTAAATGAAAGTAAAATGAAGTAACTTTTATTTTACAACTGAGGCGGTTATTCGGCAAGAAGAAACGTTGCCAGATTTTGTAAAGATAGTTTCCAGTTCATTAAAAAAGAAAAAAAAAAAACCTCCGAAATATTTGGAGTTTTTCCAAAGTCAGGCCTAATTACTGTGTGTGGCAAGAAGCATGCAAAAAATTTCGCTATAAAAATAAATAAAAGGAATTAAATAGGAACATTTTCTGCAGAACTAAACTTTCTCTTATACAAAGATAACATTTCATATGTTTCTAACATTTCAAAGATAACATTTCATATGTTCATTAAGGAGTGGTAATGTAGATTTTAAAAGGTTCGTTTTTTTTAAAAAAAAGATCCATTAATGATTTTATGAAAACATGATTTTATGATCAAAAACTAGGAAACTGAATGAAAACTCCTTCCCATTTTTGTGGAAAACCTACTCATTTTAATCAACCTAAAATTACCATTAAACCGTTTTTTTCCCTGCCACGGTTCTGATTTGTGAATATGTGAAAATGAGGTCTAATTTCTGTGAAGGAGAAGAAAAAAACGAAAACTGTTTCTTTAAAAAGTTGTTCTAAGATTAAGTCACACGTCATCGATTTCATTTTGCAAAAGAAGAATTTTGTGAACAGGGCCTGCTCTAGAAAAGCGGGCTTCCAAGGCACAAGACTGTCAGGGGCAGCCTAATTGTTACCCTAAACCAAATTTACACGTTGATTAATTGTGAAGAGTTTTTAAATTAAAACAAGTTTTCGATATATTAATTAATTTAAAAACGTATTTCAATACTTCATTAAATACGTTTTTCAATTTATGTTAACTATTACTTCTAATAGACAATTCCTAAGGAAAAACACAAATAAAATATATTTGTAACATTTAGGGGGCCCTAAGCCTGCGTCTGTGAGGCCTTATCATTAATCAGGCACTATTTGTGAAGGGTTCAATATCTTTAATGAAAAATACTGCAATACTGCGTTTCTGAGACAAAATATATAGTAAAGTACATAGTTTTGGTAAAGTATATAATTTAAAGTATAGTTTTGGTAATGTATATGGTTTAAAGTATATAGTAAAGTACATAGTTTCGGTAATGTATATAGTTTAAAGTATGTAGTAAAGTATATAGTTTAAAGTATATAGTTTTTATAGTAAAACACTTTGTGAAGGATCTATTTCAACAATAAATAGTAAGCAATTTTATAAAGGGTCCTTTTTTGCTGTTAAATATTTTGCGAAGGGCCTGTTTTAGCGACAAACAATTCCCAGCAAATTTCGTTAACAGAACCAAATTTCTCCCACAATGACGCCTGGAAATTAAATTCTTTTTTATTATGTCAAATTACATTTCGAAATAACGCATCTTTACTGTTAAAAACTATATGAAAAACCTAGTAGTTTTTCAAAAACATGTTACAAATAAATGATTAAAAGTCATGACAGAACTTGTTGAGTTCTTATGTGTGTCTAATATATTATAAGATTCAAATTTCGAATCTGTTCCGGTATTGAGTATGTTTTGTAAGTAACATTAAGTCCAGATTTGTTATGAAATAATATATTTTAATAAATATGGACTTTCAAACTTGATGGAAGACTAACAATTCAAATAATTTATAATAGATTTTGAAAGTTATATTACTAAATAACAGTTGTAAACTTGAAAATTCTTATCCATACCTAGTATTTTATGATCAAGATTTAAATTTCAGGAGACATTGAAATGCCGGTAGTAACATGTTACGCCAGTTTCGTTAAGAAATTAGTAATTACTAATTGCTTGTTAAATGGTGATATTAACTGTTGAACTGTTGAAGGTGGGGAATAGACATCAATTGTTGAAGGTGAGGAATAGATAAGTCATGGAATAAAACACTGAAACCCACTTTTTTAGCGTATTAGTATTACATTTGGCATTATAATGCAAAATAAATACCGTCTTTGCGCATGGACACACACCGGCGGTGCCCGGGCACGAGAATGTTACTTTTCATAAACTGTATTAAAAAACTTGGATTAACAACATTACCTTATATATTAAATAATATATATATTTATAAAATAATCTATTGCATAAAGTGTGTATTTTGCTTCTCTTTCTACAAATAGTGATTCATTATCATAACACACACCAATAATTTGAATAGTTTCTCACCAGGAAAACCTAAAAAGGCACCCAAAATCTTTTTTTCTACATTGTTATGAAGTGTTTAGGTACTCGACATATGTTGACATATGCAAATGTTGACATATCATTGTGTTCAGGAAAAAATATCGATGTCAAATAAATTAATGTGAGCAAGTTTTATGTTAAGTCATAATGTCTTTAAAAATGCTTAACCACCACCAACTCTGTTTAGTATTTAAAATTAGTTAAATTAAGTAATAATCGAAGGAGTTTAGAACTTCACATCACTATGGGACAACAGCTTTCAAACTGGTTATGTGCATTAAAAGATGTTTTTATAACTGCCAAGTTTGGCGAAATAATTCATGCCATTTTTTTCTCAAAAATTAATTATTTTAATTAGGTTCTGTGGTTTTTCAAAGTTATTTCATTATTCGACGATTGCAACTGATTACCATCTCAATTTTTAAAAAAAAATTATGATGTAGTTTAAAAATGCTTTATTTTAGGTATAAGCAAATTTTTTAGTTCGATTTTAAACTGTATGATATGTTATAACATTTCTGCACAAGGGGGCTCAGCTTGCTATTAAGACAGCCCCGTGTTTACCCAAAATAATAACAGTACATTATACATCTTGACTACATTATTTTTGAAATTTCGTTCTGTGAAAAAATGAATTATAATACCGCTTAGTTGGGCGAAAAAAAATAAAAGAACATACCCCCGACTTCCGAATGGATAAGAAATAAAATCCAAACGATCAGCTTCAAGCGAAAGATCATCTCATCATATTTCCACACTGCACTACAGAAATCGCCACAACTGAAAACACGAGGAGAATTTTGCCCCTCCCGCTTTTTTCCGACCTCACGCAATCTCTGAGCATGCGCCTTAGAAGGTGGAACAAAAACTACTCGCGGAAAAAAATAAGTAAATTAAAAAACTAACTTCTTTCATCAACAAACATTTCTCTCCACTCCTCCCCCTCCCTTGCTAAGTGCGATGTTAATAATAATGAATCATTCACCGTAAATGAGGTTAGGATTTAAATATTTAATTCATCATTTGTTTAAAGCGTTTAAATTTTTATTTCTGTTTCCGTTTCATTATTTGCATCGTCAAAAATATTTAAATTTACATCTTCAACGATAAACTTTCACAGCAATTATTGTGTTACAGTTTTCCAATAACAACTTGATTTATGATCGTTTTTATTTTTTGTTGAAACTTATTTTTTAATTTCTACTATTAGCTCACACTCTCCCTATATCTTGTTCAAATATTCAATAGCTAATAAAATACTTTTTATTCATCCATTCAAGTTCAAATACATTTTAGACTTTATTCAATTCCTACTATTAGCTCACACTCTCCCTATATCTTGTTCAAATATTCAATAGCTAATAAAATACTTTTTATTCATCCATTCAAATTCAAATACAATTTTTTTTAAAATTTTATAGTGGATGACACTTGATGTTACACTTGAGTTTTTTCAAATATTAATTCGTTAATTAAATAGAGATGAGCGAAAAACGAATTTTCTGATCGAACGAATTTCAGAACGCAATTTTCTGATTGGTTTAAGAGTTTGTCATTGTTTTAAATTTTAATATAGTTCGATTCAGTTTTTCACAAATTTTAAAAATAGCAGCAGTGATAATTTCTATTTGAAGAGTTTCTATTTCTTCTCTATTTGAACAAAAAAATAGTTCATTGCGCACATTTAAATATTTAATTATTTTATATTCGCTGTGTCAGATAAATTCAATAAAGAACATGACGTGGTAGCACGTGTGGTCCACGTCACCAAAATAATACTTTTATTGTTGCCTGATACCACGCGCCTTTTTTTCATACTCTACCTGTATATATTTATGTATCTTGTTCAAATTTCCAATCGTTAATAAAATACTTTTTATTCAGCCATTCCTGTTCAAATACATTTGCTTAAACTTGAGGATGCCGCTTGATGTTAATACAGTTTTTTCAAATATTAATTCATTAATTGAATTTTATTAATTAAGCATCTAGAAGTACTCATAACAATTTTTGCATGAATTAATTGTTGAATTTAATTATGTTAATTTCATTCAGTTGAATTAATTCATGTTAATTTAAAATGACAAAATTTGATATTTGTGCAAAATCGAATCAAAAATGACCGAAAAACAAAATTGAAAAAAATCACCTTTTTTTAACGTTTTTTTTTCTTTGCAAAAACTTTTTAAAATTGCTGATTTTAGCATTTAAATTTACACAATCATGCAGAACATTTAAGTTGTCAGTTCTTTGAAGGGTAGACATTATCTCCCTCATTCCAATCATTTGGCAATATATGTTTTTCCATCATTTTTAAATTCTTCTTATTCAGAGACAGCGTTCATTTGTTGAATGTTTCTTACAGAATAAACAACGTCTTAAAATTAATATTTGATTTGAGATGCATTTTGCATTTGATTTGATTTGCTACCAACTGATGCATACAACGTCCTTAATCCGTAACTCCACTAGATATATGTAGGTAGTTTTAAAATTAACATTTGATTTGAGATGCATTTTGCATTTGATTTGAGATGCACTTTGCATTTGATTTGATTTTCTACCAACTGATGCATCTCAAATCAAATTAACATTTGATTTAAGATGCATTAGTTGGATGTTTATTACAGAATAAACAACGTCTTTAATCCGTAATCCCAATAGATATACGTAGGTGGTTTTAAAATTAACATTTGATTTGAGATGCATTTTTCCACATTCCTTGTTGTTATTATTGTTAAAATCAACCGAGACCTCATCAGATGCGACGTCTGCTTTAAGCAGTGGTCGGAAGTAGCGCGCTGCAAGTAGCGAAACTATTGTAGTCGCTACTTTTTTCCATATTTTGTAGCGTAGTGTGCTCATTTCTTAAAAAGAAGTAGTGTAGTGAGAAGTGCGATAAAAAAAACAGTATTTTGTAGCGATTCCCGGCAACTATACTTTTAGCGTTAATTAAATAAAGAAACAAAATTCAAACGTAGAAATGTTTTCTAATCTGATTGGTGGAAATTCTTCGCGGGCCTGGCAACGTACGCTATGAGAATGGCTCTGCGGCAGAGCGATCTACGTCTGATGTTAGGAGAAATCGGTCGAGTTGTTCCTGAGTTATCGAATTTTAAATATCTGACTTTTTTTAAAATTTGATTCACAGGAACTATGAAGTCCGTTTTTGTGTATGATTTCGTAACTTAAAATATCGTCTCCATTGATTAATCAACATATTTGCGGTCACCGCCTCGAACCATCAAGATTGAGTCCTAAAACGTGAAGATCCGAACATTAGAACAAAAGTTATTCAGGGTTGTCCGTTTTTTGCTTTCTCGCACTTAATTTCTTGGAGGATATAAAAAAAAAGTATTGATCACTTAAATCACATATGTTTGATAATTTCCTACCATTTCTTAAATCACTGTCGAGAAAAGCATAGAGTTTGGAAGCTTAAAGGACAAATTTGTAAAAAGTGCTTTAGAATAAAAGTTCATGTAAACGTTGAAACTATTTCATGTAAACATGAATTAAAACTTCTTAATATCTCCTCATGTTTAACCAAACCAATTTTTGATTCAAAATCACTTTGAATGTTGGTGAAAATTAAGCAACCCTGTTAAGTTTGTCTTCTAAAAATAGCGAAGTAGTGACTACATTTCGAAAGTAGTTCATAGTCGCTACATTTAAATTAAAAGTAGTTGCAGTTAACTAAAATTGTAATAAAGTAGTTGTAGTTAATTATAAAGAAAATGTAGTTTTTCAGACCACTGTCTTTAAGCGACTCTTTAATCAAACAGTTCCTGCACTGCTTATCCTCTTAACTGATCATTCGTTTTTTTTCGTTTCATTTTTTCTTCGTTCTCCGTTCTTTTCTTCTAGAATCTTTTTAACACGGATCGTAAAAAAAGACATCTTTAGTGAGAGATATTTATTTATTCCCTGAAACTAAAGATGCTTGTCAGGGCGCTGGATTCTAGTCCATGAGAATGGGAGTTCAAATCCAGCCGGCCGAACACTCCCCGTGTAGTAAATGGTAACTGGTACACGTTAAATCTGTTGATTGGGTCACAAAATCCTCCATGTTCCCGTAACAAATTATACCTCTGGGGGTACTGAATTGGAGATTGATCGTTCTCTGGTTCAGGTCAAAATTATGATCTGTTAATGAATGAATGAATGCATGAATGGGTCCGCCCATTCCACAGGAGTGACATATGGGTCTGGCAGAAGTCGAATTCTTGGCCATAGATGGTGCCACTGGAAAACAAGAACAATCGTACCCCTTGTTTTAATGACCTATGATAAAGGCCATTAAAAGGCTAAAAATATAATAAACTAACTTCTCTATCTTACCATAATTATATTCAAAGTTTAGTTGAGAGTTATTTTTATTTTTTATTGTAATTCATGAAGGGGGTGCACAACTTTTTTCAATGATGGACTGTAGGCCCAAGTATTTAGACATGTTGATGAGAATTATAATTTTTTGGTAAATATCACTGTTTCAGAAACAATTCTTTTTATCAGTCAACTAGCAATATATTTGCATGAAACTCTTTTAAATATTTATAATTTTTTCTTTTATTATCTTAAATTTCGTAAGTCTTTTTTTCTTCTTTTTTCAGTCAACTTAGTAATATATTCGTGCCTAACGCAAAAGTGCATTTTAAAATAAATAAACTAGAATATTTTTTAATTAAAGTTAAAAAAAATTATTTTACTGAGCAACATAAATGCAAATTAAATATTTTAGTTAAAGATATATTGTTTAAAATGATTTAAAATAAATCTCCTGAAAGCATTATAGCGTTTCATAAAAATTACCTCAGTTCATATCTTTACTAAAAGATTATTTTTTTCAATAACAATATTTTCAAAACACTTTTTTTTAAGAATTTAAAACCGTCCAAATCTAAACAGTTTACTTAAAACTTTAATAAAAATAAAACAGCGAATATTCTGTCTAACTTTTGATCTCATGATCGGATTTTCAGGCATCGGATTTGCAGTGCCACTCTACCTTTAATGTTTTAAAAGTTAAATTCGATATTTTTATTTTCCAAATCAGAAACAAAACTATACTTTCTTTTAATATATTTGTCTTCTTTTTTAGGACGAATTCCGATTTCTAACCCTAAAAATATAGTGTATGCACGAAATCTGAGAAACACATGTGGTCCCAATCAGACCGTCTTAATAGCAATCAGGGCAACGGGAAACAAAAATATTTTGCCCTCCTATAACATGTCATACTATTTAAAACTGAACTAAAAAAAATTACGTACATAAAATAAGGCATTTTTAAGATATGCAAAAATTTTAACAAATTTAAACGCATTTTTATTACCTCCAAAACTCAATGCTCATAAAATAATGCTTTTTTAAATATTTAGTCCTAAATTAAAATAGGAACTTTTAATTTAGCTCCCGTATATGCATAATTTGAATAAAAATTTGAAATGTTAACCAGTTGCAATCCTCAAATAATAAAATCATTTTCAAAATAGAGAAGCTGATTAAGACAATTATCTAAAAAACATAAGGATATAACAAATAAAAAAATTCAAAAAGTATGAATTATTTCGCCACACTATTAAAAAGTCAGTCATTTAAACATCTTTCTATGCACATTAGACTTAGACATAACCAATTTAAACGTTGCTGTCCCATAGTGCTCTATAATTCTAAACTCTTTCAATTATTACTTTATTTAACTAATTTTAAATACCAAGCAGAGTTGGTGGTGGTCAAGCATATTTAGAGTTAGTATGACTTAGAGAATTCTATCTGAAAATTTCCTTTTAACGTAGAAAAATAGATTTTGGTTGAATTTTTATATAAGAATTTCTGGTGATAAACTGCTCTAACTATTGGTGTTTGCATGATGATAATTTGTAGAAAAAAAGCACACGTTTCACACGAGAATATATTTATTTTAAAAGTATATAATGCATTGTTGTTTATTCTTAGTTTTATTTTAATACAATTTATAAAAAGAAGGATTCTCCAGGGCCCCCTGAGTGGTTAGGGTCTTCGGACGCTCCCCGGGTGTGGCCATGCATAAAGACGGTACCCCATTGTAGTTTAGACAGTGGAGCAATCGAAAGCTTGGATCCCTTAATGTTAATTTCATATTTTGCGATTAATATAATTAATTTAATTTAATTTTTTTAATTTAATTTTTTTAATTAATTCATTCAATTAAATTTAATCATCTTAAATAAATTATTTAATTAAATTTAATTATCTTAATTTATTTATTTAATTAAATTTAATTATCTTAATTTATTTATTTAATTAAATTTAATTATCTTAATTAATTAATTTAATTAAATTTAATTAATTAAATTTAAATAATCTAATTAATTAATTTAATTTCTCGCAATGTTTGGAGAACTTTTAAATGAATCGAAAAAGTTTTGCACATAATGCTGAAATTCATTTATCCAAAGATAATTCCATTTAAAAGTATAATTTTCAACAAAAAAAAACTTATATATTTTTTTTTCTAAAATCTTTAATAATAGTCGAAACATTTTCAATTGCAAGACGTAACAATTTTTAAATCATTTCAAAGTATGGAAATTTAAATAAAAATACAAAAATCGGTCGAATAGTTTTTTTAGTTATTCAATTCGTAAAAGTCGTACAGTATTTAAACATTTCATAGTCTGCACTAACTTAATTAATTAATTTAATTTTTTTCCATGATATTTCAGTTTTTAATTGACAAAGCGAAGAAGAAATTTATTGGCTTTTTAATACTCTATCCTACATACAAGGAGATTACAAAAGATAGACGACTCTCTTAATAAAACAATTCATACTAAACAAAAATATTATGTGTTTCGTATGTTTATAATTTACAGAAATTCGTCAATATGTATCAATGTGGCTTAAGAAACACGATGACAAACCATATTTCAAAAATATTTAAGAGCGCGATTTTCAATGTGCGCTCTTCATCGGGAAGAACCTATCAGGAAGTGAACAGTTACAATATTTGAATAAAGTTAGGCTTATTTCAACCCTTCAATTTGAGATATACAACGAAAAACAGTAAACTATTCTGGCTCTTTCCATCAAGAATAAAATACATAATTCCTCAACAGTCACCACAAGAAGATCACCACATTGTTCTAGGAGAGGGGGGTTTTTAAGAATGCTTTTCATTCTTTACGAAAGAGATCAAAGCCCTCTTTGGATTAATTTCAAATCCTTTTCTTGCAAAACAATCAGTTGACACTGCTGACTGCCTTCCGCACAATAGTAAAATGAGCCCGGCTCTACGCAAGGAATACTCTCTTCTCTTTCGAATAATATGTGATCATTTATCCGTAGATGGTGTGAGAGGATGATAGAACAATTCTGTGGGTCAAGGTATTTAATGAAGATGATCTTGTCCCGTTAAACCAATCTGAAATAATTGGATGAAGGTTGATAGTCTTTGTCTTCAAAAGAAAAAGAAAAGTTTATTAATAGTATACTTCCTTTGGATAGTGTGGTCTTTAAGCTACATATTTCACGTTAAAGGTTAAATTTTTCATGAGGTTAAATGTTTCGTAAGTTGGAATTTTTCACTTTAAAGGAAAATTTTTCATTTCTAATCAATTTTTTTTTTTTTTTTTAGATTTCTTGTTAATAATTTACTTTGTATTCCACGGAAGTTTGATGATGCACTTTTATGGAGATGGAAAAGAAAACAGTTTTATCGACAGAATCGAGCAAATTTATTCGACACAGGTTGTTGTCGAACAAATTTGCTCGATTCTGAATTCGGTGCTTTCGGTCCTATTGGTTAAAATATCCTATTGGTATATATAAAATATTCCTATAAAATTCGGTCCTATTGGTTAAAGGAAGAAATGAAATCTTACGTCTTTAAGAAAATTAATTCGACAAGCATTTACAATTAGGCGAACAAAAATATCATTCGAATGAATGAATAATATGCTTGAATACTTATTCAATAGTGTTTAATTTTGCCTTTATTATCAATTTTTATATTAAAAAAATATGTTAATGTTATTTTGATAAAATAGTTTAATGCAGAATAATTTGTTTTTTTTGGTGCATTAAATATTTATTTGATGCTTTGGACAAATTAAATGTAAAAAACAGAACATTATTGAATTGAAAGAAAAAGAATGCATAGTTTCAAATTGAAACAGCGCCAATTTTATATATATATGGAAAGAAATATATTTAAAGAAAAATTTGCAAATACCACAAATGTAATTTAATGCCAGACTAAAAATGCAAAAAACTGCAGGCGATTGAAATCGAAGAAGTACAAATAATCCATTGACATTGCCACCGGTCAACAATATAAATGAAACATGGAAAGCAATGACAACATTCCAACTTCATAGACATAAGCTTGTTTGTGGTCAGCCAGCTAGCAGAAACTACTTCTGCACAAACTGCATGGTAATGTTCCGTAGAAAATAATTTGTCACAGAATTTGTCAAAAATGAAGGCACATAAGTGTACACATCGAGTGCCTCAAATAATTGTTTTAGCGATTAAAAATGAAAAACTGAATCAAAATATGGCAAAGCACTATTGAAGAAAGTGAGTTATCATAGTACCAAAATCAGTTTGATTGCAGATTTAATATTGATGATGATTATAACAATAATAGTCGTTTTTTTTCCTTCTCAACTCTCTGTTTTTTCCGCAATTTGAACCCAACCCAAAACGCGACAAAATTTCGGCTCAGCAATTAGGACAAAATCACTTTCTTGGAGGACATTTTGACTAAAAATATCCCACAGGGTTTGTAACATGTAACCTCAAAAATTTCTCACGGCTAGAGAAACATGACTCATATTGTTTTGCTTATGACAACCTACAAAAATCTAGATCTTTTTTGTTAATAAGTATTATGTGCTCAAAAATAAGGACAAACCGTTTTAGACCAATATGTTTTTATATTGCAAGGGAAATCCGCTCCGTCTTGGCTTTGCTCACGCACCCCCCCCCCTCTTCGTGTCCAAGCACCTAGCCCCGTCTTTCAAGATTCTATTTTTTAATGTTCGCGATAGGAACGCCACGTAACTTCGATCCCGGTCAAATGACGTGGAAATCTCCTGAGCAGGTACCCTTCTCTCAAACTTACATTACCGACGAAAGGACTGACAAATTTAACGCGCACCTTGCTGAGTATGGGTGGTTGGCCGTGTAAGGCTAAGAGCAACTGTCGGCGTAAGACTTCCGGGTTACTATTTCCGTCTGAATTTTACGCTTAAGTTTGAAAAAACAATATTAATATACTTGTAGTGTTTTCAATAAAGCGCGTTCTTTCAATCTAACTTTCAACGAAAAAGAGAAACAAATGAATTCGGAAGACTCCGCAAGCTTACTATGATACTACCCAAAATATAACAAACTGCGCTGTTTTACACAAATATATCCAAATAAAGGATTACACTCAAAACATGGTAAACCTTACACTTTATTAATGCCGTGATATTAATTTTGTTAAATTTGTTTTAGGCTCGCGTCATGTTAGAATTTATAAACTTCAGAAAATTCTTATGAATGGTAAAATTAACTCAAATTTAAACACAAAACGCAATAATAAAACTTTCTAGAATATTAAGCTTGTTCACGCATTGCCTCGTAAGTAAAACGTAAGCGGTGGAATACACCGGAAGTTTTCTGAATTTCTTCCGGTTTCAGAAAGCTTGTTATTGTTTCCGTTCATTTAACCATCCATACACGCCGGTTGTTTTACCGGCTGGCAAGATCTTACTTCCGGAGATCTGGAGCAGCTGAGGACTCGACTCCCAGCTTGCTTTAGTCTTCACCGTGATTGTTGCTCACTCATAATTTTTTTTCTTCTTAAAATTCGATAACAACAAAAACTGAAGGCCACAATTATAAATAAAATATCTAATTATTGTAGTTGTAGTTTATTTGCGTCGCAGTAGAGCAGCACAATGGGCTATTGGCGATAGTCTGGGAAACATCCCTGAGGATGATCCGAAGACATACCATCACAATTTTGATCCTCTGCAGAGAGGATGGCAACCACGCTTCGGTAGCCCGATGACCTGCACGCGAAGTCGAGTACTTTACGGTTGAACAGTTTAACGAGGACCAATACCGCACACCCTCGGTCCCTTCGTAGACTGATCCAAGTGGCCACCCATCCGCACACTGACCGCAGCCAGTGATGCTTGACTTCGGTGTTCTACTGGTAGATGTGCCTTAACGATCAGTCCATTGCGGGGCTATAATTATTGTAATTTTATGTGTTAGTATGTTAATAGTAACGAAATGAACAATTACCTGAATTTGAAATGCAATTTTTAATATACACCTTACAATAATGTAAGAGACACTTTCAATTTTAATCAAAATTTAAGAATTATTTCAGCAAGACCAACAAAATAAGTCCAAATTACTTAAAATATGCTTTGTTATAGAAGCAAAATTATGAACCACAAAAGTAATTTTATCAGAACAATCAAAAACAAACTTTCACAAATCATCTCGTAGGTATTTTTTTTTTTGAAGGAATAAAAGTGACATTAAAAAAATTTGTAATTGTAAAGTTAGAATTTCAAAAAAAAAAGATAAATTATGCATGTAAATATCTGCAGATGGGCGTAGGATTTTTTAATCAACCAAATTTTTAAACAAAGCGTTTTTTTAACACATTAGGCGCCCATTACACGAAAAACTTACGATTATTTTTTTCAGATTTACTTTTTAGCTAAATTTAAATTTTATGTTTAACTCAAATTAAAGTATGAATAATAATTAGGAAAGTAAAAAATTTAGAAGAGTAATAAACCTATCACCGCCAAAGCTCTTATTTTGGGAACAAGGAAAACTCTTAATATTATTTTGCACAAAATGTATTATTTTGTTTTGCATTTATAATAATAAAATAGTTTTAACAATTTTATAAAATTATCATTTTATATAGTCTTGCTTAATAGTTTAAAAATTTCAAAATTTAAAAAAAGTCCCATAAAGTTGTTTGCAACCACAAGACTTTACAATAAAATTAAATAATTTTACTTACTCTTCCAAAGGTTTAAATGTTGTTTTACTTTGAAGTTAATCGGTGAAGATTTGTTTAAGTTTTATAAGCCGACTTGAAAAAATAAAGCTTAACGCTTTGAAATTTTCTGGACGCGCGCATTGTAACTACACTGTTAAAATTTTCATTCTAAAAGTTATGGTAAAATAACTGGCAGCTGTCTGTCCATCCGTTTAACCGTAAAGTTTACGGTAACAAACATTTTTTTCTTTATGGTTTGGAAACTATTTACAACTAGCATTTTTGAAAAACGTAAAAAAAAAAGGAGAAAAATATATATTTAGATAGACATAGGAGCTCGACTTTTCGTAAGGTAATGGGCATTGGAGAGTGCCGGATACTGAAAATTCTTCATGTGTTTAAACGAGTGGAGGAAATATTATGGTGTCAACACTAGGACCCGAACCCCAGTACTGTCGGTCATGAGATTGACAGATAAGCCCGCTCGGCTATGATGTACTGGTGATTCCAGTTGGTGCGAAAAAATTCTGGTTGTTTAACCGTATTAGGTGAAAGCAGTTAGTAAACAGTTTTTTTCAAACTTACCATCTTATTTATGGTTATTTGACTGTTTTGATTAAATATGGTAAAATAACCATTCAATAAATTGTTATTTAACCATTTTTTCGCAGAAATTTCTAACAGTGTATAAGGAAACGCGTAAACATTCGTGTAGACATTCTTTTTTGCCTTTAAACTTTTGGGTGTATCATTTTAAAGTACTTTAAATTATTTTTAAATACTTATCATTATTTATTTTAAGTAACTATCATTAATTATCTTTCAAGCAAACAAAGGTACAAACTATTTTTCTAAGCTCTTAGGAGTTATCTAACTCCCTTAATTTCTAATCTGAATGTATTCTATTCATAACCATCAATGAATCAGTCTAAATTATGTTATTAATATAAACACTTATAGAGGAGATAATAATTCCTTGTGTCAATTGTATTTATTTTATGCTAAAAGATTAACTCAAATCCTTAGAAATTTTGCGAAAATTACATTTGACGGCTCTCCATCAATATAATTTATTGCTATAAATTGAAAACTATATATTTTGAATGCTAAAGTCTTTAGGTTGGACATATATAGAAATTAGAAATATTTGATATTTAACAGCCAAATGATGTGAGAATAAAGAGGACACCCATACACCGAACTGTAAAAAATTTCAGATCAAGTGACAGTAAAAAGTACCGGAACTCAGGAACTTTCTTACAGTAAAATTCTACAGAAGGAAAAATTCGATATTCCGTATTTTTTATGCAGTAATATTTACTGTAAAATCACTTAATCACTAATTAAATAAATATAAAGTAGGAATTATGGTATGAAATTTTACGGTTCCAGTATTGACGTAATATTGATGCCAATAATGCTTAATCCATTTCGGTATTAGTTACCGAAACAAGGTAACTACAAAAAGTAAGTATAAAAATAAAAATGGCAGTTGCTCATTTGAATGAAACGTAAAATATCTCCAAACTATTACACTGGTCAACAGTGGTTTTGGTGCCAAGGTTTTTTGAGATGTTTTCATGTGAATTTGATGCCCTGAATTCAAATATAGCATTAGTTTTTGCGTAGCAGTTCGAGTTTTTAAGATATAACATTTTAATGAACTATACATTACACTATTTTAAATGAAATCTATGGATTAAACAAACATACTAAACACGGAATTTTTATTCTATTATACAAATATTATCTTGTGCGATAAAATGTAATTTTGGTTTCTGGTTCAAGCAAATTTTTATTCTTCAGCCTAGAAGTCAGTACTTCAAAAGTTTCTTTTGACAAGTTTAGATCTATGATAGTTGATCTATGAGTAAAATGTATTTTACTTTTTATAGATGCCACGCCGTGCTTGCGAAAGCTGTTCCAATTGTCTGAAACTCAACTGCCTCGTCTGTATTTATTGCCGGGCCATGGTTAAAAATGGAGGACCAGGGGTCTTCCATGAAACCTGCATTGAAAGACGCTGCCTAGTAAGCACATATAGATACTTTGTTACGAAACTATTCATTTTGCCAATGGCACGTTAATTAACGTTTATGGACGTAAAAATTTAACACTTAATTTGGGTTTACGGAGATGATTTTCATTTTCTTTTTATATTTGTGATATTTCATGTTCAATAATTGGAGCAGATTTTTTATATAATTTTAATTTAGCTCCTGATCTCCGAAATAAAAAATTAATTGATACACATAATTGAATTAATAATACAAATTTAAAAGTGCATGCTAAATTGTTTAATTGTTATATTTTTTCTGTGAAATCAGTTATTGAAAATAATATATATGGTAAACTATTATTAAAATATCCCAATATTACTAAACTTCCTGATCCTAGTAAACCAGTTAAGCATAATACTGTACATTTTATTAACACAAAAGGTCCTCCTGCTGTAGCTAAGCCGAGACGGCTAGCACCGGATCGTCTTAAAAGTGCCAAGCATGAATTTCAATGCATGATAGAATTAGGTCATATGAAACCATCCAAAAGCCAATATGCTTCACCTTTGCATATGGTACCCAAAAGAGGCACTGTTCAATGGAGACCTGTCGGGGAGTATCGTGCTCTTAATGCACAAACAATAAAAGATCTAATCCCTCACATAACTGATTTCACAGCTGAATTACATGGTAAACTGGTGTATAGCCATATTGATCTTGTCAAAGCGTTTCATCAAATTTCAATTAATCCTGCAGATGTGCACAAAACTGCTATCTGCACACCATGCCATTAAAGCTGATATTAATGCATCGTCTGCTGAATTGGTGTACGGCACTACTCTTCGCTTGCCATCTGACATTTTTAATTCTGCAAATGATTTGTCATCACCAACAGAAAATTATGTTGTACAACTTAAGCACACAATGAATAGTTTAAGTCCTATTTAACCTTAGTATCACGGCAAGCAATGTTTCATCAGTCCTTACAATGTTCGCATGTTTACTTAAGAATTGATGCTGTCAAACCACCTTTAACACCACCATACACCGGACCTCATCTGGTGATAGAAAGGTCTGATGAAACATTTGTAATTGAATTTAATGGAAAAAAGACAACGGTTTCTACAGATAGGCTTAAACCTGCATTCCAAATCTAATACAACAAAATTCCGCACTATTAAGGATTATCTACTCAGTTGTCAAAAACACAAGAGCAACAACCTACTCTCACCAGATCTGGTCGGCATGTACGGTTTCCCAAACATTTAACGGATGAATGTGTCATTTAAAAATCTTTCCTATTGTACATATATATAATTCTTCAGGAATCTTTATGAAAACATTTATGCATTTATCCTTTTATATTTCATTTCTATATATTTATACATCTATTTTCATTTATCAAAATGTCATAAAACATGTTATATGTAGCATATTAATTGTAGAAATGCAAATTTCTTGTATCGTGACTAAGTCACGAGGGGGGGGGATACTCTGTAGCGATTTCCTTCTGGAAAATCTATTTTTAGATCAAACCCCCAAATTGTGCCCCTTCAGCCTACCCTGAGAGGCCGGGATTAAGGATTTTTATATTCATTTCCAGAGAGTATCCCGTCAACGAACAGTCGCACAAACTTGTTAAGTTTCAGTAAATTTATGTTAGGTTTTAGAATCGTCATTCTTGCTCTTTTCCCACATTGGAGTCCTCATAATATATTTAGTGATTAGAGGAAAATCTCTCGCATGCCCTTAAATAGGGCGGGTCGAGATCGAAATAAACATATTATTTTTATTTTTTCAGAACCTGTATTTTACAGCTGGAAATGTAACAAGCCAACACCAGACAGTAGCGATAAGCCAACACCAGACAGTCAACACTACACCAGAGAACCGGCAAAGAAACAGAAACAGCATGATTTTCTAGATGGGTCTCTTAATCGCTATGGCCTTTGCCTTTTATCTCGGTAAGTACTTTCACCCTTTCGCGACAAGAAGCGCGAAAGCGTGCTTACCGCTGAGGCCGACTGTCTCTCTCGCGTGTGTCTTTCCAGAGGGCCGGAGCGTTTTGGAATTTCCTTCCAATAATGTTATACCTTAGACAGGGATAGCCTGGTTGGTAGGGCACTGGGCCCATGTCCAAGAGTTCGATCTCCGCAAGCCGAAGACTCCCCGTGTAGTAATTGGTGACTGATGCACTTTAAATCTGTCGAATCACAAAGTCCTACATGTTCCCATAAGAAATCATACTACTGGGTGTACTGATCGAGGAGTTTCCTTGTCTTCTGGATTGGTTCAAAATTACAAGACTACACTACGGAGTTGAACATTAGCTGTCGTAAACCCCAAAATAGGGTCGGCTGTTCAACTTCGGTTATAAAATAAAATATTAAAAAAATTGTTATACCCTTAGGTTTCTTAATTTAATTATTTTAATTAGCTTCTTGGCTTTGAAAATTATTTCTTATTTTATTTCAGGATTGGTTAGCATCTCATTTCTTTAAAAATGTTTTATTTTGCATGCATTGAGTTTTTGGGTCGATAAAAATGTGTTTAGTTAGTTAAAATTATTGCATATCTTTTAAATGCCTTGTTTTATGATTGTGAAGTTTTTTTATTTCGATTTTAAACAGTATGAAATGTAATCGGGGCCCAAAACATTTCTGTGTCCGGGGGACCTGCTTGCTATTAAGACGGCCCTGATACCATCAACCTTCACCAGTGGGCCATACCATCTACTTTTCGAGGGGTGTCCCGTCACTTGGTACAAGAATTTTAAAAAAATTAATTTTCAGGGACATTTTCCCGCTTTTTTGTTACCAAGTAATAGATTATAAGTTTCACTTTTTTAAAAATAATTAATACTAATTTCAGTACATACTTTTTTAGATCAAAATAGTCTTTTCAAAATAGTCATACTTTTTTAGATCAAAATTGCTTAGCAACCGGCCTAGCCAGTGTACCTAGCAGTTACTTAGTCTCCACAAAGCGGCATCTTCAAAGCGTCATTGAAAATATTTATGAAGAAGTCAAGAAAAAAATAAAACGCTTTATACATTTAATAGATGCCTCCGAAAAAGAAAACGATTCAACAAAACTACCAACTCTCAGAATTAAAAAAAGGCAGGACATGTGTCCAAGGAAGAAAAAAAACATTGTAACGTAAAAAATCTTAGTGCTCAACAAAATTTGCTAAAAATCTAAATTCAGAGAACAATTTGTTGTTTTTCAATCTTCTGCAGAACTTATTAGTAAATGTTAGCATAAGTAATTTATAAAATTGTTTGAAAAATTACCTTCGAAAAAAAATGCATTTGATTGCTTGTCAAATTACCTTCTTTTCAAATATATAAATACTAAGATTATTATTTGTTTAACTTTTTAGTTAAATGTAACATTTAATAAATCTTTATTGTAATAAAATTTAGAAGTTTGGAATCAGTTCCTTATGTACTAATGTATCTATACATTGTTTCCTTGTTTGCGCGGGGACAGGCCAGTCCATCTTAGGATTTTCCAACCTGAATGTGGGGTAGAGGGTCATAACAATAGATATTATCCATCAATGCGTCAAAGGGGAAAATGTATTGTTATGAATAGATCTTCGAAGTGGGGACTCTTGAATTTTAACAATGTCCATTGCCAAATATTTGGCGAATGAAACATCTCCTTATCAACCCCTAAAGATTATACCACCACGCGTTGCCAATATAGTATTTTTAGCAATCAAGATGGAGATACTTTTTCATAATTCAAAATTTGGAAAAAAAATCCTGGAACATGAAAAGTACCTCTATTATTTTCATTGGGAATTGAACAACAAGACAGCTTGGTCTTGTATCAGAAAAGAAAACGGGTGCAGAGCATAAAACAGCACCTTTTCTGTTAATTACTTGAAGTTTCATTAACTATCGCTTCGTTTAACAACTCCTATACACCTATTTCAATCATTTTAGTTTTGTTTCTTCCTAAAAATCGATTTAAAAAAAATTTTGTTTTTAAAATTCTCGTTACTCTTTTAAGCACATTTTGTTAAGATTTAATTTTATTTGTTAAAAATTTATAATTATAACTTTCTATCATATAACTGTTAAAATTAGAAAATTTTTAAATTTCTTTGGAAGCGTTTGTATTTTTAAAAGTTTCGATAAAAATATTAACTTTTAACAGCATCAAATCAGTGTTTTATTAAAATGTTTCAGTTTTTGTAGCTTTTGACATGAAGTCAAGTGTTAGTGCAAGCGTCCAAAATGAAAATTTCGAGAAAAAGAAAAAAAAAAGAATGGTTTAATAGGAATTATTCAACGTAAAAGAAGTTTAAGAAATGGCGAAAAAGTGAATAAAGCAGTAATAACTGTTCGAACAAATTGAAATTGCCCTCTATAATTTCAGTTACGCGAATATATATATATTATATATATATATACACACACAAACTGATCGTAAAAACACGGTTCCTAGTTAAGAACTGAAGTCAAACAGCGCTGGCTGTGGTCAATAAGAGGGTGGGAGATAATTTTGATCAGCTTGCGTAAGAACCGGGGGTGCGGGGGTCCTCGTTAAACTCTTCTACCGTAAAGTACTCGACTTCGCGTGCAAGTCGTCTGGCTACCAAAGCATGGGAACCATCCCCTCTACAGAGGATCAAAATTTAAAGCTTTCAGAAGTTTTGGAAACCTATAGTAAGTAATGAAAAAATAACAAGTTTTTTAACACCCTATGCCAGAAAATCAAGCAATAAGCTTGGAACTTGTACCAATTACTTGAGTTGTTGTTTTAATAACTGCATAACATTTCGTAAACCTAGCGTAAATATTACTGGAGATATAATGGGTTTTTTTTATTGAAAAATAGCTAATTTTTTGTTTTAGGGCTTTTTGCTATAACTTTAAAAATATTCAATGGAATTAAACAAACTTTTTGTTGCAACTTAAAATTAATTACAAAAGTATTGATTTAAAATTTAGAAGAAAAAAAATTGCAAAAAACTGCGCAAGATATGAGTATTTCAAGTAGTTCCTTTGTGCAGCGCATGCGCTAAAAAAGAATTAAAAAAAACTTGATCTGATTTTAAAAATTCAAAAATTTTCAAGCAATTCAGACCTCGTAGTCCATCAAAAAAAAAAAAAAAAAAAGATCGCGTCATATTATTATTATTTTTTTTGAAACAGAGTATACATATACCATACTATTTTTAAAAATGGCAAACGTTCAACTCTCTCTCTGTATATATATATATATATATATATATATATATATATATATATATATATATATATATATATATATACAGAGAGAGAGAGAGAGAGAGATAATTGTCTCTAAAAATAAAAAAATATATAATATTTTTCATTTCAAAACTATTTTATTCAGATCGTAAAGTCGTAAAACCTTCTAGCCCAATTTAAATAATGGAGTGCTGAACAAATCCTAATAGCTTAATATCAATATACATATATATATTAATATATTTGAAAGTTGTATTAAAATCATAAATAGCATAAGTTAGTTAATAATTTTTCTATATACATATGGGTCCGACGATAACTCAGAGTCACAAAATTCTCAATATAATAAAAATAAAAGTTCTTAAAAATCTCATAAGCGGACTGTAATAATTAAACACCACTTTATTAACACAAGTCAATTAGAGAAACGCTGTTTTCACACATCCGAGCTCTTCGGATTCATAAGATACACTAATTTTTCATAGATGGCGCTTCTGGCGTCAACATACCGCCGGGCGTTGAATGACGCAGCATTCAACAAAATAGAAATAAAAACAAAACACAAATAAAAACAAACCAAAAAATATAACAATAAAACATAAACATATATCAACACAATTTTTAATTAACATGAGGCAAAGTTACTAATTTAATTACTGGCCTTTTAAATGTACCATTTTTATCTTTAAGAGTTACAACTCTGGTTCTGTTATCCTTACCTGGATGAGTTTTAATAACCCTTGCTAAATTCCATTTTAAATGACAATACACATCTGGATTTTTTACTAATACTAAATCACCTTCTTTTATATCTATGTTACCCTTGTACCATTTAGGTCTATTTAAAAGCTTATTAAGATACTCTACTGACCATCTTTTCCAAATATGTTGAGTCATTTTTTGAACCAATTGCCATCGGCTAAGACGATTCATTGGAACCTCAGTATAGTTAGGTTCAGGTATTGCTACTAAAGTAGAACCAATAAGAAAATGAGCAGGTGTTAGTGCTTCAACATCATTTGGATCACTTGAAAGAGGACAGAGTGGTCTAGAATTTAAGACTGCTTCAATTTGAACTACGAAAGTTAAAAATTCCTCGTAACTTAAGATTGTTTTTCCAACTACTCGTTTAAGGTGATATTTCAGAGACTTTACACTTGATTCCCATAATCCTCCAAAATGTGGAGTAGAAGGGGGATTAAAATACCATTTAACTCCTTCATTAGTCATAAAATTTTCTATTTCCTTTTTACTCTCACATTTAAATAGTAATTTAAGATATGACTTTAATTCTCTATTTGCACCTATAAAATTTCGGCCGTTATCACTAAAAATCTCAGAAGGTTTGCCTCTTCTAGATACAAATCTTTTAAAAGCAGCTAAAAATGCAGCTGTTGTTAAATCATTCACTATTTCAAAATGTACAGCTTTTGTTGTGAAACAAACAAAAACACAAATAAATATCTTTTTTACCTGCTTACTTCTACCAATAAAGCTTTTAACTACAAATGGTCCACAGAAGTCAAGTCCAGTTCGAGAGAAGGCTCTAGAAATGGTTACTCTAGCAGCTGGTAAGTCAGCAATTTGCTGTGGTTTAGACCTAGAACTTACCTTTTTACAGACAATACAATTAAAGACAATTTTTCTAACAACATTTCTTGCTGAAACAATCCAAAATTTTGATCTTATAAGAGATAATGTAGTTTCTGCACCTGCATGAAAATAAAGAATATGAAAATAATTAATCACTGTTGAAGTAAAATTATGTTTGGTAGGCAGAACCATTGGATGTTTTTGAGATTCACTTAAGTCACTGTTTTGAAGTCTGCCACCAACTTTCAGAATTCCATTTTCATCTAGAAAGGGACACAAATTTAAAAGTTTACTATTGTTAGGTATTGGTAAGACTTTTTCCAAACACTGAATTTCAGTCACAAATGAAGTACGTTGAACGTTTCTTACAACACACAACAAAGCTTGAGAAAGTTCACTTGTTGTCAACGTTCCACGGGTAGGATGCAATGGATTCAAAGAATTATGCAAGAATCTCTTGCACCAAGCCACAATTCTTAAGATTTTCATGTAAGAAGAACATTCATTAATAACACTTAGAGGCTCAAATGTGTTAATTAGGGCTCAAATTTCACTAACTACTGGTGGTTTTAATTCTCGAAGAAACAGTTCATCAGACTCTACAGATATATTATCCCTGCAATCATCTACTGACGATTGTTGCAGAAATAGAGGGCCACTCCACCACAAGTCACATGTTTTAAGTCTCAATGGATCGATACCTCTGGAAACGAGGTCGGCAGGGTTCTGTTTTGAAGCAACATGATGCCACTGTTCACTCACAGTTAATTTTTGGATTATAGAGATTCTATTGGCAACAAAAGTCTTTAGGTCTCTACACTCTTTTCTCATCCACGCCAGAACGATAGTACTATCTGTCCAGTAACAAGTTTTAGAAACCTCTAGCTGCAGGGCACTTAATACTTTCCTCATTAGTTTCACCAACAAAACTGCTGCGCAGAGCTCTAGTCTAGGTATTGAGACACACTTCAGAGGAGCTACTCTGGATTTACTGATAAGTAGCTTTGTTTTTGAATCACCAAGAGAGTTTATGGATTTAGAATAGATTACTGCTCCATACGCCATTTCTGAGGCATCGGAAAATCCATGTAATTCTACGATGAGAAATTGTTCACTGAGAATCCATCTTGGGACACTGATTGAGTTCACTGCACTCAAGGAATTAAGGAAACTGTGCCATTCGGCGCTTTCTTTAACTGGAAGAGCATTACACCAATCCAATTTTAATAACCACAGTTTTTGTAAGAACACTTTAGCTCTAGTGATGATTGGTCCCAACAAACCAAGGGGATCAAAAATTCGTGCGATTTGAGAAACCACTGTTCGTTTAGTAAAAACCTCACTTTGGTCAATTATTACATTAAACCCAAAACTGTCTTGTTGTGGTTTCCAAAGCACACCTAATGTTTTAGTTTCATTAGTAAATGAATAACTCGATTCATTAGTTTCATCACGGAGAAGGAATTTGTTATTAGCTGACCATTTATGAAGCTCCATTCCTCCCTTTTCTAACAACGATATAAGCTGTTGTTGAATGTCTCTTGCTTGTTTTAAACTCTCTGCACCGGAGACTATATCATCCATATATACATCATGTAACAACACAGTTGATGCTAATGGGAAGTCTCTTCCTTCATCTCTGGCTAACTGCTGCACTGTCCTAGTTGCCAAAAAGGGAGCACTTGTTGTGCCATAGGTAACAGTAGACAGTTTATACACTTTCACTGGATCATTAATCTCTGCCTTAAATAAAATTCTCAATAAATCTCTTTGGCTATGATCTACAAGTATCATACGATACATCTTTTTGATGTCAGCAACAAAGGCAAATTGATGTTTTCTAAACCTAAGCATGATGCACAATAAATCATCCTGAATTATACCTCCGTTGTACTGTAAACAATTTAATGATTTTCCAGTAGAAGTTAATGCACTTGCGTTAAACACAACTCTCAAAGGGGTACTTTTGGATTCAGGTCTAAACACGCAATGATGAGGAATATAATACTGCACATCTGGTTCTTCAGACTCTTGTACTTCCTCCATATGACCCATATTTAAATACTCTAACATAAATGCTTTGTAAAGTTCACAAAATTGAGGTTCTCTAACAAGGCGATTCCATAACGAATTCAAACACTTTACAGCTTTTTTCTTAGATTCACCCAGACACGACGGATCTTCTCTAAAGGGCATTTTAACAACATATTTTCCACTCTCAGTTCTTGAATAATTTTCAAGAAAATGCTCTTCACAAATTTCAGCTTCTTTAGTTTTTGAAATTTCAGATTCTCTCTCTACATCTTCTATTTCCCAAAAAGTTTTTAATGTTTTTTCTAACTCATAATTATCTGTAACCAGCCCACAATGTATTTTATTTTCGTTTTTGGTCGGAAGACTCCCACTGACAATATACCCGAAAACGCTATTTTGTAATCTTAAATTTGTATCCTGAAGGAAAATTTGACCCGATTTTAAGATTTCATAAAAGTGTTCTGCTCCTAACAACAAATCAATAGGACTCGGAATAAAGAATTTTTCATCTGCTAGTTTAATATTATTTAGCGATAGAATATTTACATCAAGAGGATTAGCTGGTGTAAGTTCTGTAATTTTAGGAATTACTAAAAAATTTAAGTTTAAATCAAAACTCTTATCTCTATTTAAAATAGTAGCATTAACTTTCGATTTTATGCTCAGAGACATATTATTTATTCCCGATACAGTTATATTTGTACTTGACCTATTTAAACTAAGAGAATCTGCTAACCTTTTACTCATAAAATTAGAATTCGCTCCCACGTCTAATAATCCTCGAACTTCAAAACACTTATTTGATTCATCTTTAATCACACAAACAAAAGTGCTGAGTACAGGGCTGCCACTGGATGAAAGCAAGAAAAATAGTTGCTTTAGTTGCATCATATATGAAAAAAAGTCTCCTAAATAGTCTAAAAGATATATAAAATAGTTGCTAACATCATATCCTCCTCAAATATAATTTGAATTATTTGTGCTGTAATAGCATAAAATTCAAATAACATGCATTTAGATACTCATATTTTATAAAAAATGTTCATTTATTTGTGGATTTTCCAACAATATATTCTTTCATACTACGCATAAAAACAGGGAGTTTTATTTTTATCTGTTACAGAACAGTTGAATTTGAAACTTGGAATTTCCTTTCTCTGTTCTAATTTGCAGCTGCTTAGTTTAGACATTAAAAAAAAAATAAATAAATATTGCAATTTAATTCCGTTTCATTTTGTTTATTTTTCATAATTGACACATTTCCAAATTTTAATGCTTAACAAAAAAATTACGATCACAACTCGACAAAACGAATATCACCATGTAAATAGCTCTAAAAAAATTAACGACACATTTTGTGTAATTAAAGAAAATTTTTCTAATTTTGTACTTCGTTCAAATTAAAAGAGGGGAAAAAACTTAATCCTCAGAGATATTACACTAGCTTTCTGAGGCAGGAGGTGCATTCACGTAGAGCGAATTCCAATTCCATCAGTCTGATTGGTTAAATATGTCTGTCATGCTTTGACATCAAACAGTGAGAAAATAATAAAGTTAGGATAAAACACTAGCGCGGCCAAAAAAAGTGGGGGAAGAGGGAAACTCATGAAGCTATTCTTCATTTTAGTCGCTTTGGCTTAAAAAAAGTCGCCGATTTTAAGCAAATCATTGCAAATTAGTTGTTTTTACTCATATTTCTACTAAAATAGTCGCCATAGTTGCTATTGCTTTAAAATAGTCGTTTTAGTCGCCTTTTTAGTCTCCAATGGCAGCCCTGTGAGTAAGACTGTTTTTAATTCCTTTCCCATTGTAGTAGAAGAAAATATATTTTCCCCACCCTCACAGACGACAGGCGTCTCATAATTCACAGGCATTTGGAAAATTGGTGCGGAAGAATTCAAGGACGATTGAATGTTTCTATTTTCATTACACATTTGATTCGAAACTATTTCTTTATTTATTTTTTGCTCTCGCGGAAAGTGAAGAGAAATATGATGCCTTTTTCTGCAAATACTACAAGAGATTTTGTTTCTACACTCACTTACTTTATGATTATTTAAACAGTTAAAGCATAAATATTTCGATTTAACGAACTCAACTCTGTCACTTACAGACATATTTTTATAAATAGTACATTTATACAAAGGATGAATTTCATCACATAATATACATTTAGTATTTTTTACATCCGTTAGAAACACTTTTGACATAGTTCTCGAATTATTTTTATAACTCATTCTAGCATTATCAACTACGGGTTTCCCCCTAGAAGTATAGAATAAATCAATCTCCTTAGCTAATTCTACAGGTTTAAACCAAGAACTTGCTTGTCTTACATTTATAAAGCACATAACCTCTCTATCAAGTGTTTGATTAATTTTATCAGATACTATTAATTGCTTCAAAGTTTCGTAGTCAGTTACATTTTTTAACTTTAAATAATATTCCCAACTCGTTATTAATCTAGACGCGAACTGCACGTACGTTTCACTAGACATTTTTTGCGCTTTTCTAAAATTCTCTAAACAGATTTGGGGGGATGGCTCGAATTCTCTCAAAACTATAGTTTTAACTTTAGAATAATCTCCTAATTCGTCATCTTTAATGTATGTAATTACATTTGTGGCTTTTTCCCCTAACAGATTGAGAAGAATCTCAGCTTTACATTTCTCAGGGACATTTTTTGAAATAAAAGCTCTTTCTAATGACGAAAAGAAATATCCCCATCCTTCTGGTCTATTAGGAATTTTAAGAGTTAAAGTCCTCACACTTTTAATGAGAGAGTCTAAAGTTTCTACACTTTCGTTTTTTACACTATCAACAGGTAGTTCACTTTTAGATTCGATTCGCAATTTAGCGAGCTCAAGTTCCGATTTCACTCTTTCAGTTTTTAATTTTTCAATTTCAATTAATCGGATTTCATCACTTTTTCTTTCTTCGATTATGTTATTTGCTAACTCTTCAACTAACTCAGTGTTATTTTTATACGTATCAGAACTCTGAATTGCTGCCATTAGATCAACTATAGTTTTCAGATTAGAAATGTCTATATTAAGCTCGACAGCAAGCCGAACATAGTCCTCTTTTTTAGCACTTTTAAACATATTGAATTTCAATAACTAAATAATAAATCACGTACCTTTTATTAGGTATATTATCCACTAAATTTCACTACTGATAACTCCGATAGACAGGACCAACAAATGGGTCCGACGATAACTCAGAGTCACAAAATTCTCAATATAATAAAAATAAAAGTTCTCAAAAATCTCATAAGCGGACTGTAATAATTAAACACCACTTTATTAACACAAGTCAATTAGAGAAACGCTGTTTTCACACATCCGAGCTCTTCGGATTCATAAGATACACTAATTTTTCATAGATGGCGCTTCTGGCGTCAACAACATATTTATAATTTTAAAGTTTAAGAAAGTACTTTTTATAAATAAATTAGAGCGTAATACTATGCTTCACCCTGTCTCAATTTAAGGAATAACTTGTAATGGTAAACATTTTACGTCTTTTAGACTTATTAATTAATTCACCATAGTTAATTGGATTGAAGTTTGTTTAAACGTTTAAGTCTTGTCAATCCGCATTTGCAAATCTTGTCAAAGAGTGCGTAAATTTTTACTTATTTGTTTTGCACAAAAAAAGTACTTTTTTCATCCACAAGGAAAAAACCGTTACCATGAAAACGGAAAAATTAACAAAGAAATGATTAAAATACCAAATATTTTAGTTTTATTAACCAAAATCTTGTTTTTATTTTCATTAGAAATTTCATTATCATGCAAGTGCGGTAATTTTACAAAAAACTCGTCCTTTTCCACCCGTTTTGGGAAAAATTGCAAGGTAAAACCATTTTTTTTTATATCTTATACAACTATTAGAGTTCTATGCAAGAAGACCGCTTCATTGGCTCATAAGTCAGAGGTAAGCCAAAAAGTTAAGTTTCCATAATAACACTACGTTTACCATTCAACCTAAAGTAGAGGGTAAGAGAAACTATTTCTGCGTTAAAGGGTAAAATCAATTCATTGTTTGCTTTGCGAAATCATAGCAAAATAATCCAGAATTTATCAAAGGGAGTAGACTGCATTCAAATTCCATCTAAGCGCCCACCCAACCTTCCAAACAAATATGGGCTTAGGTTTTTTGCTATGAAGCAATCTGTATAGTTTGCCACAAGGTTATGAAACAGTAAGGTTAGCTTTTCTCCTTTATCAGAAAGGCGAAATTATGTCGTCACATACTCATACACTCTTTTCAAGCTATATTTTCTCTTAATGTTATTCGTAATACTAACAACTATTTTCAGACAAGCTTAAACTGTTTAAAATATATTCGACAAATATTTTTAGGCATATATAAGCATTTTCAGAAAATATGACGCAAACACTTTATAGTGATATTTGTTTCAAAGTATTCGGTGTTTTCAAAAAATTTTAAAAAATTCGCAAAGTGTCCTCTCTTTCTATATTCCGTATCTTCGCTGGATATTTATTGTTTAAGACAAACTTAAGCTGTTTAGTACTGAAAGAAAACACAAATAATTAAATTCGAAAAGGATATAACTTCTTTGTTAAATTGAAAAATTATTTTAAAAAATTATTTTGTTTTTATTTCTTGCTTTAGGTGTTTTCTAATTATTTTAAAACGTCAAAAGGTTTTGTTGAATGTCTAGGTTTTATATGTCTAATTTAGTATTTCCTTTTAGGTTAATTTTAAAACAATGCAAAGTACAATATATAAATATTTTATGGCACCTGGCTCGTCGCGCACCCTAACAAGGAGCACTGAAGTTAGTCTTGACTTACAAGGGAAACTAGGGAAGTGTGACTCGCCAATTTTGAACTAAACTGGTGGGATGTATGCCTTATGAGGAATAATTTTAGGGGGCAACATTCGTTTCGGCCCATAGAAGGTCCTGTGAGAGATAAAAAATAATTCAATATATAGAAAAATCGGTATTTTATTACTTCAATGCAGACTATTAGTTATTGTAATTGTCTCATAATCTAATTAATTTGTATTTAATTGGATAATTAATTAATTTGCTAATTAATAAATTAATTAACATTCGTTTTGGCCCATAGAAGGTCCTGTGAGAGATAAAAAATAATTCAATATGTAGAAAAATCGGTATTTTATTACTTCAGTGCAGACTATTAGTTATTGTAATTGTCTCATAATTCAATTAATTTGTAATTAATTGGATAATTAATTAATTTGCTAATTAATAAATTAATCAGAAAATTAATTAATTATTAATTAATTATTAATTGATTTGAAATTACATACTCCAATTAATTTGGAAAGTTTTTTGGAGAAAAAAATGTAAAAAAATTGATGTCAATTTTGTTTTTTAAATTAACCTAACAGGTTTTTCTGAAAAACTACAGATATGTAAAATTTTTTAAATCAATTTTGACAATAAATATGCATTATATAGTACGTGAAAGTACCACAAAATTAATTGGAGTATGAGACAATTACAATAACTAATAGTCTGCATTGAAATCAAGTCTGTTGAAAGTCTTTGAACTGCAGTAAAATTAGATTCATAATAAATTTAATTTATTAGCTGAAAACAGAAGATCGCATACAGCTCTTCGTCAAATACAGAAAAATTAATTTTCATGTTTCAAAAATACTTTTAACATTTTCTTAAGTATTTTTTAATTTACAGGTAGTTTTGAAATTTCTGTCTTTGGATATTATATTTATAATTTTTTGTAAATACTGAAGTGCAACTACGCAACTAAACAAACTATGAACTTAAAGATTACAAATAAATATTTAAGAGAAAAGGGGATTTTAATATCCTACCAGACACAACTGAGGTTTATAAGAAAAAATGAGTGATTAAAACAAGTTTATTTGAGGTAGATGCTTAAAAGCCATTTCCTGAGAAGGGATTTCGATTTTCTCAGGTAAATAGACTGATCTTTGATAATTTTGACTTTTTTAAATTTTCTTTTTACTTAAACGAATTTATCATACCACAATTTTTTTTTTTTTTGCTCAGTAAATATTAATTTATGACGTCCTAAATAAGTATATGTTTTTAATTTCATTTTTTTAGATATTTTAAGATGCATATATATTAAGTGCAACCTTTATAAAGCACCTTAAATAGTTATTAGGAATTAAGACATAGTAGTGTAGATGGAGATGGAGATAGAGTTGAAGATTCCAGTAGGACAGCACGTACTGTTCTTTTGTCGTTCAAGATTGTCAGGAGCCTCTTTTCGTTACAGCCAGGTGGAATTTTTGTTTCAGGTGCGAGTGGTAGATCCACCTGGCACAGGATACGCTAGCACATCTTCAAAAGGTCATTTTAAAGTCCAAATGACCTTTATTTGGAATAATACAAATTGTCCAGCAGAAATTCCTGGTGTGAAAATATTTTATCCCATTGGGGATCATTTGGGATTAAGTTTGTCGTGAATGTATTTCTCCTTCAAGAAGTATAAATTTCTTTCGGAGGATTGCTTATCCAAATTTAATCGCCACGATGTTTTGCAACTCATATTTGCACAGTGGGCCAGCATCCTAGATTTCGTGGCCAAAATTAGTATTTCGATAAAATTTGTTTCAAAATTTGGGGTTTTTATTTAGGGCGTTTTATGTGCAAGTAAATTGAATTCATAGTTAAAATTTTGAAATACACTAAAAATACCCCAAAAAAAAACAAAATGGCGATTGAAATATGGCAAGCAAAAAAAAATAATAATAATAATAATAACATAGTACGTTTAAATAATTAAACATAGCAATGAAAATATAATAATTTTCGTCTTTTTATATTAAAAATGAAAAGCAAATTATATTTCAGAAGTAATATTACAAAATAACGCGAATTAATTACAAACTAGTGTGAAAACATGAAAAAAAACATTATTTTTGTTTTTCGGTATATTTAGTCCACCTTTGCAATTCGGGCAAAATGGGGCAGGTTTTTTCGAAAGAAGAAACATCAAAGAAGACAACAAAAAAAAAGTTTTTCGAAAGTCATTCAAACATTTTAAAATGTCAAATGATAAGATATAAACTATAAGTTTGTCAAGAGTATTAACTAATCCAACAAATTGAAAAATTGTGCTACAATTCCAGACTAACTACTCTGATAAAAATGTAACAGTAAGGTATATACATTTCTGAAATCAAAATTTTAAAGTTACATTTAAAAAACAATTTTAAACCTATTTTTCATTACATTGTACTCTCGTCGGTCCAAAAAGTAAATTATAATGCTTGGGATGATTCTTCTTCTTCATAAGCGCAACAGCCTTTCACAGGCCAAGGCTGACTCGCAGATTTTCCTCCATCTGGCCCTGTCCGGTGCGACGGCCCGCCATCGGTTGACTCCCAATAGCTTGAGGTCCTTTTCAACATCGTCTATCCATCTTGTTGGTGGTCATCCTCTACGTCTCGTCTCTTCAATTGTGGAAAAAGTCACTTTTTTGACAGGGACGGCATCAGAATTTCTGAAGAGGTGGCCCAGCCACCTAATGCTTGGAATGATTATGAATACTTAATTTGGGCTATATTAAAACTGCCTATACATATTTTAGTTGAAAATTTAATTTTTGACTCATGGCCAAAGATCATGGTTGTTTGTGCCCACTGCGACACAAGCGCCATCTCTTAGAGTTCTAAATATTTCAATTAGTGTTTATTGAGTTCCGCAATTAAGCGGATGTGTTTACACAACAGTGAAAATATTTGTGTAAAAATAGTGTTAAATAAAATAATTAAAAGTGTACAGTCCATTTGTGAGAGTTATTGAAAATCATCTGGTCCGCACAAACCGGACTGATTAGTGAGCTATGGATTAAATTTGAGATGTGTAATTAATGTTCATTGTGCGTAAGTTACGACGTAATCAAAGTGAAACTGTAAAATCAAAAGTGAAACTTCTTGGATAAGCATCTAGTGTCGAACGAAGTAGGTGCATGAACTTTCTGGTCATTTACTCCCCCAGTTAAATTCTGTATTTACCCATATGAGTTAAGATATATATGTTAATTTTGTGATTGTATTTTGTTTGCAAAATGTTTAAAGGAGCGAAAAAAGTTGACTTACAACTTGCCGCTACTGAGTTAGGCGTGATAATCAGTGATAAAATGACAAATATAGATCTTACCAATCTTATAAAAAATACTGAGAGTTACAAAGCAGATCCTAATATGGTAACTGATCTAATCGAGGGGATAATAGATGATAGGAAAACAGAATTAGAGGAACTTGAGAAAAGTAAACAACAAGAGTTACAATTGGAACAAATAAAATTAGAGAGAGCGAAAGCTGAATTGGAATTGTTGCGCAAGCAGCCAATTCAAAAAACTAATGATAATCATTCTGAAAACAAAGTTGAGAATTGCGAATCGCTGGATTCGATAATAAAAAGTATAAAAACTTTAACTATTAGAGTTCCGAGTCAGCCAGAAGGGTGGGGTTTATTTTTTGCATCCTTGGAAAGGTCCTTTATAACAAAAAATGTACCCGATAAATTCAAAGCTGAAATTCTTTTGAATTTACTAGGCGAAAAAGCGTCAAACGTAATTTCTTACATAAGTGATAACGAACTCAGTGATTATGATAAAATAAAAACAATTGTATTGAGAGAGTTTGAACCGACCCCCCAGTATTGTTTAGAAAAATTTAAGAAAACTACTAGGCACACAAATGAAACCCATTTGCAATTTGCATCACGTTTAACTACTAGTTTTAATTATTACTTAAAATTGAGAGAAGTGTCTGATTTTGAAAAGCTAAAACAATTAATTGTATCGGACAAATTATATCAAACTTTAGATAAGGAAACCGCTTCTCATATAAGCATTAGACAGTCTAGCGGCTGGTTTGATCCCGTAAGTTTGGGCAAAGAAGCTGATTTATTTTTTGTCTCGCGAGGAAAATCTTTAACGGAGGTCAACAGTCATAAATCGTCTAATATGAGAAATATGTCAAGAGCATTTTTAGCTGATAGCAAGAGTTTAAAGTGTATCATGTGTTCATCGGAAAGTCATCCTTTATATAAATGTAATTATTATTGGGGATTACCCGTTTCTGAAAGAGTAGAAGTAATTAAGAAAAATAACCATTGTTTTAATTGCCTGGGAAAACATTTAGTGAGTAAGTGTAATTCAAAATTTTCTTGTTCAATATGCAAGCAAGAAGGAAAAAATAAAAGACATCATTTCTCTTTACATTATCCTAGAAACGAAAGTATTGAGAATGGGAAAAATGAAAATGCTAATGAGGCAGCTGTAGGTCGAGAACTTCTTTCCCCCTCTCCTAGAGTAAACAAATCTACTCTCTCGCCAATCGCACCAATATTTCTGGCGTCTGGCTCTACTCAAAGTCAAAACAATCCGATTCTTTCATCGAGAGTAATAAATCAGAGAAAAACTGTTTTGCTGAGTACGATTAATTGCTTATTGAAAGATAATCGAGGCAATAAATATAGAGTCCGTGGAATATTAGATCAGGGTGCAATGAATAATTTTATGACTTCAGATTGTGCAAATAGCTTAAACTTAAAGAAAGAAAAAACAAACATAACGGTTTGCGGTTTAGGTGATACATTCACAACAATTAAATCCTTTGTTAATGCTACAATTTCTAATTTTGAGGGAAGTTTTGAAAGAGATTTAGATTTTTTAATTGTACCTAAAATTACAGATTTTATGCCGTCAAAAATGATAAAGATAAATTTACCTGAATTAGAGTTTATTAAACTAGCCGATGAAAACTTTAATGTTCCAAGTCGTATCGATGTACTTTTAAGTGCTGAGATATTTTACGAATTATTGCTGCCAGGTCAAATTTATCCGCGTAATGGTACTTTGATTTTTCAAAATACAGTTTTTGGATACGTGGCTTGTGGTAACGTTCCCATGGAATCAGAGGAAAGGGTACACTGTGGTTTTATTCAGGATAATACTGAACTAAACAAAAATATAGAGAAATTTTGGGATATAGAGGAGGTGCAGTGTGAGGTACCCAAAAATAAAGAAGCAATAATTTGCGAAAAACACTTTGAGGAAAACGTTAAAAGAGATAAAACGGGGAGGTATATTGTGAAAATGCCATTGAAAGATGATCCGAGGTGTTTGGGAAAATCAAAAGATATTGCGCTTAAAAAATTAAATTCTCTGTGGAATCGGTTTTTAAAAGATCCTGAATATTTAGCTTTGTATAGAGATTTTTTACATGAGTATGAAACATTAGGTCATATGACCGAAGTTTCGGAATGTGAGGAAGAAGCAGGAACCTATTATATTCCACACTTAGGAATTTATCGCCCGGATAAAATGACAACAAAGCTTCGTGTCGTGTTTAATGCATCCTCACCAACAACTTTAGGTAATTCACTCAACTCTATACAATATAACGGTGGAGTTATTCAGGAAGATCTATTTAAAATAATAACAAAATTTCGCAAACATATTTATGCATTTGTAGCTGACATCAAACAAATGTATAGAATGATTTTAATTGATCAGAGTCAAACCAAACTTTTAAGAATTCTTTGGAGGGAGGGGGTAAATGACCCAGTTAAGACCTACGAACTCAAAACTGTCACCTATGGCACAACCAGTGCACCTTACTTAGCCACAAGAGTTTTATTGCAATTAGCAAGAGATGAGTCTAACAACTATCCTCTAGCTTGTCCAGTGTTAGAAAAAGACTTTTACGTCGATGACGTTTTAAGTGGTGCTGACTCCTTGAGTAAAGCAAAAAAATTGCAGTCAGAGTTATCAAAGGTTTTAAATAGTGGCGGCATGCTCCTGCACAAGTGGTACTGCAACAACCCGGAATTAACAGGGTCTGACAATAACTATAATTTCCAAGATGAGACAAAGACACTCGGTGTAATTTGGAAACCTGCCGATGATCATTTTGCGTTCCAAACTTCCATTGAAAGTACTGTGCCACCAACAAAGAGATCAGTGCTGTCAATAATAGCACGCATTTACGACCCTCTTGGTATATTGGGTCCGGTGATCACAAAAGCGAAAATCTTTTTACAACAATTGTGGTGTCTTAAGCTTGACTGGAACGATCCGCTTCCTGAAATGGAGGCTCAACAATGGGATAGCTTCAGCAATGCTTTGCCATCAATTAACAACATCAGTATTAAGAGATGCATTTTAATAGAAAATCCAGTGCATATTGAGCTTCACGGATTTACGGACGCTTCCGAATCTGCCTACGGATGCGTCATTTATTGCAAATCATATTCAAAAGACGATACCTTTGAAGTGAACTTGATTTGTGGTAAATCAAGGGTATCGCCTCTTAAGCGTGTTACCATTCCAAGATTAGAGTTATGTGCTGCAGTCCTTTTGGCAAGACTCATAACCAAAGTGAAAAGTGCTTTAGAATTTGAATCAGCTGACATTTTCCTGTGGAGCGACTCGATGATCGTCCTCTCCTGGATACGGAAAGAGCCGTTTCATTTAAAAACATACATTGCGAACCGGGTAGCATCAATTCAACACTTGACACAAGTTCAACAATGGCGTCACGTATCTTCTGAGAACAATCCGGCGGATCTCATCTCCAGAGGGATGAATCCTGAGAAGTTGAATGGAAATAAACTGTGGTTCAAGGGACCTGATTTTCTGAATGAGCGAGAGTATCCCAATCGGGAAATTCCTTCATCGATCCTAAATGATGAGTTCACCTGCGAGATTAGACATTTAGAACAAATTAACTTACCTGTGCTTACTGTGACGTCTAACCCTTTTATTCTTGAATTACTTGATATTAGTAATAGTTATTCTAAAGTATTGCATGTTATTAGTTATCTTTTCAGATTTATCCACAATGTAAGGAATCCTGGAAATAGGATGTTGGGGCCTCTTACTACGAAAGAAAGAAGTAAGAGTGAAACCTTTCTGATAAAAAACGTACAAGGTATAGCGTTTGCAGAAGATCTGCAGTGTTTAAGGGCTCAACAAAACGTGCCACACAAAAGTAAGATAAAAAATTTAAATCCTTTTTTAGATGAAGAAGGAGTGTTAAGAGTAAATGGCAGAATAAATCATGCTAAGGTAGAATTTAATAGTAAATTTCAAATTATCCTGCCTAAAGGTCATAAATTAACTAGGCTAATTTTAGAGTTCTTTCACAAACGATATTTTCATTTAGGGCCTACTGCTTTACTACATTATGTTAGACAGAAATTTTGGCCTGTTCAGGGTAAAGCAACGTGCAGGAAAATTGTGCACGATTGCATTGATTGCTTTAAAGTAAAACCTTTAGGAGTTGAACAGTTAATGGGAAATCTCCCGAAAGAAAGAGTAACTCCTGATTTTCCTTTCAATTGCTCGGGCACAGATTTCTGTGGTCCATTTTTTATAAAGTACAAACATCAACGGAAGGGAATTTATCATAAAATTTATGTTTGCATTTTTGTGTGTTTAGTGACTAAGGCAATACACCTAGAATTAGTAACGGATCTAACCTCAAATGCCTTTGTTGCGTGTTTAAAGAGATTTGTGGCTCGTAGGGGTTTATGTTCTAAGTTGTTTTCGGACAATGCCACAAATTTCACAGCAGCCAACAAAGAATTATCAAAATTACATAATTTGGTTGTAAAACCAGACGATTGCTTGGCTAACTATTTAACAACTGAGGGAATAGAATGGCACTTTCTCCCACCGAGAGCACCCAATTTCGGTGGTCTGTGGGAAAGTGGCGTTAAAGCTTTTAAATTTCATTTTAAAAGAGTTGTGGGCAATTCCAGATTGAGTTACGAAGAATTCCTCACTGTAACAACCCAAATAGAAGGAATTCTAAATTCGCGACCACTTGTACCTCTGTCACCTGATTCTGATGTTTATGATGCATTAACTCCTGCTCATTTCTTAATCGGTAGACCTTTAAACGCTATTGTAGAACCAAATTTAAGTCAAAATAAGGACAATCAACTGTCTAATTGGAAGAAATTAACTAAAATAGTTCAAATCTTTTGGAAGAAATGGCACATACAATACCTCAACAATTTGCAACAGAGGTCCAAGTGGATGGTAAAAAAGGATAATGTAAAAATTAATGAGCTAGTTCTCCTTAAGGATGAAAATCTACCCCCGCAAAAATGGGCATTAGGTAGAATAATTGAGCTTTATTTTGGCAGTGATAAACATGTAAGAGTCGTAAAAGTCAAAACTCAATCAGGAATTTTCAAACGCCCCATTTCAAAAATTTGTATTTTACCTATTAATGTATAATTTTTGTGTGTGTGATTCAATGTTATTGTTATATTGTGTTTTTGTTTTATTTTCATTAATTGCATTTTATTAAATTAGAGTGAGTAATTGAATGTAAACATGTCAATGTGGGGCGGGATGTTTGTGCCCACTGCGACACAAGCGCCATCTCTTAGAGTTCTAAATATTTCAATTAGTGTTTATTGAGTTCCGCAATTAAGCGGATGTGTTTACACAACAGTGAAAATATTTGTGTAAAAATAGTGTTAAATAAAATAATTAAAAGTGTACAGTCCATTTGTGAGAGTTATTGAAAATCAATGGTCTTCTGGCCCACAGTGATTTGTCTTGAATACTGACACTAGTTTCATAATCCACAGACATTGGATCGTGAAGGCATGGTTCAACTGAGGCAAATTAGTAATTTGATGTATTAATGAATATGAATGTATCTTGGACAAAATATTTTCTGAAAGAACGGAAATTCTATTTTTTAGAATTCCTTATTAAAACTACACCAATTACTATAATATGGTTCTGCAACAATCTGTCGCGAGCACAATTCGTTGCAGCGATCAGTCATCGTGATCCTCTCTCATCGTGAAGAAAATTTGTCACGATCACAAATCGTTGCGGAGACATTTCGTCGTGGACACATTTCGCTGCAATTGTAATTTTGTGAACTCAATTGTAATTCTTCGCAGAGAAAGGTGAGAACAATTTCTTGAGATTTCGATGAGATACATCTTAGTCCAGTAATTTTAGCAATAAAAAGGGCATTTCTTTGGAAAAATTGATAGCAGAAGTATTCTTTTTGCCAGAAAGCTCTTTTTTTTTAATTGTAAATGATACCTTAAAAATATCCCCCCCCCTTTCCTCTGTACACTTTTACTCTTTTTTTAGGAGAAATTGTGGGGATTTGATGGGGAGGATTGAATTCCTTCCAATCAGGCAAGTGAGGAACTGTGTTTTTTTAAAAACAGAATTGAATGAAACCAATCTCGAGATAGTTGGACTAATAGTTTAGAATTTCTATGGGTTTTAGGTACAAAAAGACAAGAAAAATTGTATTTGTACTTATTTACGCATCGGACTTAGCTATCTAAACAAATGAGACATTGTTTTCAATGAAGGTATTTAAGTTGGAGGAATGAGATTATACAAAAGTAAATAGACTGAGCTGTTTTTAAGTTAAAAAATGCTTTTTGTATAAGTACTTCTATTGACATGTACTTATATAAAAACTTTTACATTGCTATTTAGTGGTCTATCTGAACATGTAAGCTACGTTTTTCGATATAATTTTTCCTGTTAAATAAAACGCGATAAAATTTAGCTCCATAGAAGGAATAGCTTTGGAATTATCGAGAATTTATTTTTTATAAGTACCATTCGAGAAATGATACTTTTTATTAAAAAAATCCTTGCAATTTTATAAATATTAGTCCTTTTGATTTGTTTTTGTTTTCATTAGAGTAAACGAGGAAAAAAACGCATAGGAAATAATGCCACTCTCTTCCGTACAGCAACGTAAGATGCATATATAAGTACAAGATTGCACTTTTGTGCACAAAACCTTTATAATTTCTCAACTATTTATCTTATCGATTCTACTACAGTTTGTTTTCAAGGGTAGAATTTTCTTCTCTGGCCCAATTCAATTTTGAGAAAGGCTGCAGGTCATTACAAATAGAGATTTCTTACTCTGATAAAAAGCTAGGAATTCTAAGTTCGATCCTTACAGCGAATGAAGCAACCATGAAGCATATTAATTTTTAAACCTTTTTTTCTGTTTTATTATTATTTTTTTGTCGCATGTAGAACTGGTCCGAGCAAACTTAGGGCCTAAGATGAATTTTTTTGTGCATGAAGTCTTTTGAGGCAGATTTTTTTGTGTATATTAAACTTCTGAGTACGAAAGACTATTTTTAATGTCGATAGAATTTTCGGAAGAGAATTCATGGCCATTATAATTTACAGTTTTATATAGTGTAGCAACATATTATTTAGTTATTCGTTAGTTATGGCTATTACAATTTCTATAAGCTGTTATTTTATTAATTTGTTTTTGTTTTCTAAGAATTGATTACGAAGCAAAATTAAGATATAAAGGATAAAATCAACAGATTTAAGATGAGAAGGGATTATTGTATGATGGTAGTAGCTCACAAAACGAATTATTAAAAAAAATTGCTATTTTTAATGTCGATAGAATTTTCGGAAGAGAATTCATGGCCATTATAATTTACAGTTTTATATAGTGTAGCAACACATTATTTAGTTATTTGTTAGTTACGGCTATTACAATTTCTATAAGCTGTTATTTTATTAATTTGTTTTTGTTTTCTAAGAATTGATTACGAAGCAAAATTAAGATATAAAGGATAAAATCAACAGATTTAAGATGAGAAGGGATTATTGTATGATGGTAGTAGCTCACAAAACGAAAGATTAAAAAAAATTGCTTACGACTTCTTAACGAAATTTCGAGCATAGTATCTCATTTTAACAATCATAAATATGATATAAAATTTCTTCAAAAGAATATAAGATTGTGTTATATATATTTTGCTACCATTTAATTTTTCATTGTCTAATGTAAATATTTACCAACTAATTTCTTAATAAATTTTCCTAACTACATTTTTACACAATGTCGTTGATCAGTAAAATTAATGTTACGCAAAAATATAGAAAAAAAAAATGAAATAAAATTAATAAAGCATGAAGAAAAACAGCAGTTTCTTTCGCTATGAAAACTGACTGCTGTGCCACAGATGCGATGCACTTTGACCATCTCTGCATTTAAACTCAACAGGAAGCTAACTTCAATCAAACATTAATAACTTATTTTATCCCAATTAGAAAATATTAATGCAGTGCGTAATTCTATGACTGAAACAATATTTAATGAAAATTATACACAGGAGAATTTTGAATTTTTTATTTATGCCGAAGTGTTAAGTTACAGAATTTAAGTGAAATCTAATCTTACAAAAATAAGTATAAGGTAATATCTGATCTGAGCCGAAAATCAAGATGTTTTTCTCTTTTTGTAGAATTCCTTATTTTTTTTATTTTTTTTTCAATTTTAACTCTTATTTGCTTTTTTTTTCTAGAGACGCAAGATAATTTTCTACACAAGGGACCATTATTTTTTGTAACTTTTTTTGTTGCAGCTTTTTCATCTTATGGATTTTTATTTTCACTGAGTGCACTGAACAAATTTCTTCATCATATATTTTTCGTTGTCTTTCACTTCGCTTTAGCGACCAACTTCTAAACTTTCGATATCTTTCATAATGACATCAATCAATACAACTCTGGATGTTTCGTTCTCCCAAACTGTAATTTCTTCCTCCAACTCTGGTGTTTCTCCCTCCAAACCTGGTTTTTCTTTCTCCAACTCTGGTGTTTCTCCCTCCAAACCTGGTGTTTCTTCCTCCAACTCTGGTGCTTCTCCCTCCAAACCTGGTGTTTCTTCCTCCAACTCTGGTGTTTCACCCTCCAAACCTGGCGTTTGTCAAACCGAAACTGTTGTTACTTTCTCTAAAACTCATGTCACTTCTCTAAACTTGATGGTTCTTTCTCAAAACGTGATGGTACTTTCTCAATACTTGACGGTTCTTTCTCAAAGCTTGATGGTTTCTTTCACAAAACTTGATGGTTATTTCGCAAATCGTGATGGCTCTTTCTCAAAACTTGACGTTTCTGTCTCAATACTTGATGGTACATTCTATAAACTTAAGGGTTATTTCTCAAAACTTGATGGTTCTTTCACAAAAATTGATGGTACTTTCTCACAACTTGATGGTTCTTTTTCAAAATTTGATGTTTTTTTCTCAAAACTTGATGGTTTACTTCTCAAAACTTGATGGTTTCTTTCACAAAACTTGATGGTTATTTCACAAAACTTGATGGTTCTTTCTCAAAAATTGATGTTATGTTCCTCTAAACCTGGCGTTATTTACTCCAAACAGATGTTACTTTCACCAAACCAGACAATTTTTTAACTAATCCAGATGTTGCTTTTATCAAACCTGATACTTTGTTCACCAAATGTTTCTAACTTACAAAATTTCTTATTACAAGGTATTAATATACCTTTCCAGCCTAGGTAAAAATATACCTAAAGCTATAGAAATTCTGCTATATGAAAACACTCCGAAAGTCAGGTACTGGACTACCTGATGCATTAAGCTAGGTAATAATTACCTATAAAAAAGTATTTAATATTGGCTCTGAGATTTTTTATGGTGACTTAAATTTCCACATAAATTATCAATTGGAAAAAACCTGGCAATTTCTGATTGGCTGTTACATTACAATTCTGATCTTCTCTTAATTTTATACTTCAATTCTTAGGTCTTGACTTAACAGCTTCTCATTTTAAATCTTCTTCCTTTAGTTTCTCCTCTTTCCTTCCTTTTTCTTCCTCATTTTTTCTCAATTCTCTTCCATTTTTCTAATAACCCTAGGCTCTTTTTAATTCAATTTACTTTTAATCATCTATTTCTTACTTATCTTCTTTGTTTTCTTCTCCTATTTTCTTGAACTTCGATCTTTCTCCTTTCAGTTCCGTTCTCTCCAATATTTGCATCTATTCTTTTCTCTCTTTTCATTATTTTCTCTCTTATCTTTACTTTCTTTCTCTTCTTCCCGACTTGTCTCTTCTTCATAATCCTCCTGTATTTTTTTCTTTTTTCTCAAACACCTGCTTTCTCTACAAATATCTTTATTCTATTTTGTCGTTCTAATGACAATACATTTTTATCAAAACTGGATTCATCTCAGTGGATAGGCTCAAACATTTGTTGTGTACACGCAGTTTTTTTTAAATTTCAATCACACAAAGTTAAGGATGAGAAAAAAATATGGAATTGTAGTTTGGCTTTCAATCATTAATTTTTCTTCTTCTTGAATTCAAAATGCTTTTTTGAGGAAATGAATATTTTTCTCAAAGACTTTTTGTTCTTATGTTTGGTTTCATTTATTTTTGTTACGTTGTTGTGGTCTTCAACTATGGCATGCTTAACTGGTATGCTGGTATGCTAACTGGTATAACCTCTCTTGTTGAGAATTAACTTAAGAAGTCTCTCTCTGATCTTTTTCCTATCAATGTTTAACTCTTCTGATGGAATATTGGGGGAACTATTAAGGTTGTCACTTGAAGTTTTGTCTACATCCTTAACACTTTCCATTACTATTTCTTGTGATGATGTTAGTTCATGGCTATTGGTATTGTGACTGTAGGCAACTGATTCTATTTCTTGAAGAATTGTTAGCTCAGGCTTATTTACAGTGCTATTGTTGGAATTTTTTCTTCTTAATCTTCATCTTCCTCATATAAAGTTCTTCTTGGGAATTAACTTAAAAAATTTCTCTCTGATCTCTTTCCTGTCAATGTTTAACTCTTCTGATGGAATATTGGGGGAACTATTAAGGTTGTCACTTGAAGTTTTGTCTACATCCTTAACACTTTCCATTACTATTTCTTGTGATGATGTTAGTTCATGGCTATTGGTATTGTGACTGTAGGCAACTGATTCTATTTCTTGAAGAATTGTTAGCTCAGGCTTATTTACAGTGCTATTGTTGGAATTTTTTCTTCTTAATCTTCATCTTCCTCATATAAAGTTCTTCTTGGGAATTAACTTAAAAAATTTCTCTCTGATCTCTTTCCTGTCAATGTTTAACTCTTCTGATGGAATATTGGGGGAACTATTAAGGTTGTCACTTGAAGTTTTGTCTACATCCTTAACACTTTCCATTACTATTTCTTGTGATGATGTTAGTTCATGGCTATTGGTATTGTGACTGTAGGCAACTGATTCTATTTCTTGAAGGATTGTTCGCTCAGGTTTATTTACAGTGCTATTGTTGGATTTTTCTTCTTTTTAACCTTCATCTTCCTCATACAAAGCTCTCTTGCTGGGAATCAACTTGAAAAATCTCTCCCTTATCTCATTCCAATCTATGTCCGGTTCTTCTGATGTAATGTCGGTGGAACTATCAAGGTTGTCACTTAAAGTTTTGTTTACATCCTCAACATTTTCCATTACTATTTCTTGCGGGGATGTTAGGTCATGGCTATTGGTATTGTTGTTGCAGGTAACTGATGCAGGTACTTTTTCTGAAGATTCTTTACTGTACTTTTGATTTTCGAATAGAATGTGGATGACAGGCTTTTTTGAGTTCTTTTTGAATCTGAAAGGATGCTTTTATATATATATATATATATATATATATATATATATATATATATATATATATATATATATATATATATATATATATATATATATATATATATATATATATATATATATATATATATTACACTTATTATATACACACTTATTATAACTCTTAGACATAACTCTTCATTTAAGCGTAATTCGGATTCAGTTGCCTTTTTTTTAAATTTTTAAATATAATTTTTCTTTTCAATGTATGTATTTTTCTTCATTCTCTTCTACACCTATATTTTGATCATATTTAAAAGCTAAAAATTTGGTTTAGATGTGTGTAAGTGATAAAAAGTACAGTTTTTAAGACTTTTCACAATTGTAAAATGAGCAAAACTGAAGGCAACGTTTATCAGACGTAAAGTTCCTTGACCCGTCATATTCTACTACATGTCGTTTGTTTAGCTTATATTCCAATGTTTCAATGATCTCAGGTAGAGAAAAAGTTTATTTAAGTGAAAACAACCAGTTAGTACTAACGGTATATTGGCATTTTGCGACTTTGTGACTTTCCGAATATCTATGCTATTGTATTGACTTTTCATCAAGCATTCTTAAGCCATAAGGATAAAGAAGCCAGAGCAAGATGATTCGTTACCATAAGAAGAGATGCTTTTTAGCTCGAAGGCTTATAATTTCCTAGAATTACGTAAAATTTCATGGGTGTTTTTCAAAAGGTAAATTTTATTAACCTGACAGTTTTAATCTATGAGAATATACTATATTAGTGCAATGATGCGAGATAACAAGGACGTGATGCATGAAATTTCCATGGATGTAGGAGCCGTTGCCATCAGTTATAGAATTTCAATTAGATTACTGTAAAATCAACGATAAAAAAGTTTCCGGTAAAAATGAATTTTATATTGAAATGTATTCTACGGATGTTACAATCAAGAAGTCAGTATATTTTATCGTGACTTTATCGTACAGTAGAGAAACAACAATCATTACAAAGAAAAAAATCGTGGATTTTGAAAGTCAGCGAACAGAGGGCTTAATTCCCTAGTATTTAAAGGAAAATCAATTTGAACTTTAAAGTTATTATTTTAAATTAAAACAAAAGGAAAAATCTGCATTTCATGGAAGATTTTACTTTTTAAACAATAGCAGTCTCTACGACGACAGATTTATTATCACAGCACATAGACATAAAAAAATTAGTTAAGAACTGAAATTTCAATAAAATTAAACATAATTAATCAAACTCACCTAATTTTATTGACAATTACTGAAAATAAGCGAATAATATGATTATTGTGAAGAATTTCTCAGATTTGCCATAACCTTGGTAATTATTATTAATCCCCGGTTATTATTAATAATAGAGTGAGATATTACTTTTTCTTTAACATATGCATCCCCAATTGTGCCATTGGGCAATAAGTTAGATAAGTTAAAAATTTAAAATAATAACCGCTAAAAAAACAAAATGTTACTTACATTTTCGACCAGATGTTTTTTAGAAAGTTTTTCATACTTAAGATTATTTTGCGTTAGTTTTTAAAGTAATAAATCAAAAAACTGGAAGTGGAAGATTCGACGAAAAAGCAACCAAATTGACTAAAACGTACTTTTTGAAAAAAGAATATATTGTTGGATTTAGTAACAATGGATTCTTTTTGTGCTAAAATTTATTAAAAAAAATATTACATTTAGATTGTTGCTGACTTGCTATTATTCTTGTTATTATAGTTGCTGTTATTGTTAAACACTTAATTCGAACAATGCCTTCTTTATCCTTGCTTAATTGATTTTCAAATTTAAATATTATAAAGTTTTTACCATGAGCTTTAAAAGACGAGGTGGATACAGAGTTTCCGACTACTAAGCGTTTTGCAAAATATTTAATAGAGTGGTAAACAATTGAAGCTATCGGAATTTTTGGTAGCGTCGCTGTGTTAAAAGCCACTAGAAAGCTGGTACAAAATGGTCTTTTATGCAAACTTTTGAATCCTTTACATATATTTGATGAAAAATTACTTTTAATTAAGTTTACAATACATGAAAACTTTAAACTTATCTACCACGAAACGAAGTTTCCAAAAAAGAATAGACAATTAACAGCCTTACATATATAAAATAAATATACAAACTTCATCGTATTTGTAACCACGTTTACGTGTTATTTTTGTTTAGTTAATTAACCTTTTTTTTCATACCCGATTATGAGCTTAAAAGTCAGCTCATGAATAGACCGAGGACTTTCAATTAACAGGGTTCTAATGGGTTTTAGAAGTATAATAATATAGAATTAGTAATAGCTGCAAATTCACGTTAATGCTTGCAACTATGTTTTTGAGATACGACTGTAACTTATAAAAGCCTGAATGGGTTCAACTCTTATATATATATATATATATATATATATATATATATATATATATATATATATATATATATATATATATATATATATATATATATATATATATATATATATATATATATATATATATATATATATATATATATATATATATATGGGTCATTCTCATAAAAAGTTGATTTTCTAAGTCCCTGAGTAATAAATATTAGGAAATACAGCAGATTTCTTAATATTTTTCTTCATCATTTGTAAAGTTCTAACTAACAAATCATATGTATTTCTGCTAAATGTATTTAATATTTTATTCTTATTTTTTAATAGACATAGCTTCAAAATCCCCTCCGTGGACGTTCCTACGTCTGTTACACAAAATAAATTTTAATGGCTGTTAAACAATTTAAATGTTTTTTTAATGATTTTTGTAGTTTTACCTAGTTAAATGTTTATTGTAACTTTTTATTTAACATTTTTTTAAAAAAAATATTTTTATAAAATAAATGACTAGTAAACTTTGTCCATCAAAAATTAAATCTCTCTCCGTGGACAATTAATATAGTTTGGTAAATATGCAATAAAGGGCAGCACATGCGAAATTTCTATAAGACAGCTGCTGGGAAAGGTAACCATTCCATTTTCTAATGTTAACTATCAGTTGTTTTTGTCCTCCTTGGTGTCAGTTTTGGATTGTTGTGTTCAACTGGGGTTTGGCAAAGTTCTCACCGTATACTCCGTGGAGATCATAAAAAAGGTAAGAGAAAATTATTTTATTTTTGATAGATGAATTTTAGATTGCAAAAATAGTATATTTAATAAAAAGAACTACCCCATTTTTGTAACTTTAAAATTAAATATCAGTAAAATTCAAGAACTAGTTTCTGTCTCCTCCGTGGACGTAACAAGTCCACGGGGGAGAAGACACAGTCAATGGAAGAGACAATGTGTTATATAACCATAATACAATTTTAATAATTAAAAAACTATTTTCTTTTAATTGATATCTTTTAAAATGCAGCAAATGTGTTAATTTGTTTAAATTTTTTAAAAAAAACAATTAAGTTTAACTTTTTCTTATCGGAGAAGTAAATATTGGCGATTTTTCTAAATAATTTCTGTGATGTTTAAAAAATATTTTCTCTTCAAATTTTAGGAAAAAAATGGCAAAACCAAAATGTAAAAAAAGAAAGCAATCAAATGTTCAAATGCAAAGGAGAGGGGAACAGCTAAAACTTAGTATGAGACAAGCTAGACAGAAATTACAAGAAAACACTATACCGTTTGAAGAAAGTTAAAAAAAAAAAAGTGCAAGAAACTTTAAAATCTGTATCAGAAAAAGATTTAACAGAAAAATCGTGATTAAAGGAATTTAAATTTTTAGAAATTGATAGAGAAAGCCGTTTGTGCCCTGGGAAAAAAGAAACAATAACAAGAAGAAAAGAGAAAAAACAAAAACGTTATTTGGATGACAGTATGTTTAATTTGCATAAAATGTTCATAAAAGAGTACCCTCAACCAGTGGCGTAGCGAGGGGGGAGCAAGGGGGGCATCATGCCCCGGGCGCTACACACAAAGGGGCGCCAAATGGTCAGCAAAACAAAAAAAAAATTGTTGGACAATTTTTATTTTTATTATAATTTATTTCTGGAAAATATATTTTAAATTTAGTGCCGTTGAAATATAATAAATGTTAATTCGTAAATAAAAAGGAACACTAATCAAACTGTAATAATATATTCATAATAGAAATGACACGTCTTCTCCACTGGGCTGACTCCACCTGTGTCTGCCAGCACTTCCTTATGGCATCTACGCTGTGTGGTTACATATATTATCTCCAAATATTTGCAGTGTACGAAGTACAAACATCAGTGTACAAAGTGTTTGTATGTTTGTACAGTGTACAAAGTACAAACATTCTTTCTTTCAGAACACTATTTATTTTTGTTTCTGTAAACGCAATGTAGCTTACGCTTGTTATTTTAAAACGATAACAATAGCACTTATATGTACAGTCACGGAAAAAAGTATCCCGAAAATAACAACTAAAAGATTATCTATTTTTTAATATAGATACTTCTCAGACACACAACAAATACAGCGTTTTGCTGCTTCTAGGAAAGGACACAAACGCCGTATTTGTTGTGTACCTGAGAATTATCTGTTTCAAAAAATAAATGATTCTTTATTTGTTACTTTCAGGATACTTTTTTCCGTGACTGTACATATCCGTGACACTTGCGACAGGTTGTGGAATTCCGCTACAAGTTAGGTAAATACCCGAAATATTAACGTTTAAGTTATTTTGTGCCTGTATTGCGTCATTGTCTTCGCGCTCTGCTTAGAATAAAAATGAAATATTATTAAAATATTATAAGTTTATTGTTAGCATAAATTATAGTGTATATTTCACTGTGTTGCTACCTTTCAAGTTCAAGGCATTCTTGGTTAGTAATAAAACAAATAAGATTACTTACTACATCTACTCAACAATTCTATTATTCAGTGAATAGGGTATAAAAAAATTTGAAATGATCAACTTTTATGATATTATTGATAAATTTGCTTCATCAAAAGCGGAAAATTTATACATAGTAATTAGTTTTATTAATGTATTATAATCATATTATTAAATATATGTATCTCCTTAGAGATAATAAATATTTACTTTTTTATTGTTTTAAAACTACGTGTTTTTAAAATATTTCTTTATAAATATGTAAAATAATTAATAGGTATCTTTTGAACTAATTCTAGATGATCATGATCATTCATTTCAAAATCTAGTCTTGTTTTCTCAACTACATTTTTTGTCTCAAATTTAATGCCTAGCTTGAACCTATGACTTTATTTAGTTTACACTATTTATTTATTACTTTGCGAGTATATTTTACTTATAATATTAGGTGGTTCTCGAATGGGGGGGGGGGCGCTAAAAAGGTATTGTGCCCCGGGCGCGAGTTAAGCTCGCTACGGCACTGCCCTCAACACCCAACTTTCACGTGGAGTCTGAATTTTTATTTCAAAAGTCTTTACATTTTAGTTTATTATTATTCAGTAAGAGTTACTTAAAAAATTGTGCACCTAGGTTAAAAATGAATGTTTCCTTTCATAGCAGCATGATTAATCGGAAGTAGCTCTATCTCTAATAATGAAATATTTTATTAATAACTTATTAATGTTAAACTCATATCAGTTGCACCCAATAATTAATGAATAAGTCTTCATTGACATTTTATATTTAATAACATAAAATGTCTCCTCCATTGAATATTATATCTCCTCCGTGGACAAGGCAGAATTTAAAATATTTCAAATCTTGTAAAAAATAAAATAGAAAACTTGACCATTATTGTAAGGACCTATAACAAAAATAAATAAAGGCATTTATGTAATTTTTATCACTTTTTTAATTACTTTATTTTAAGAAAATTTTTTAGTCTATTTATACCTTTTCAGTGAGAATGACCCATATATATACATATATATTATATATATACATTTTTCTACGACAACATCCTGATAAAACTTTCTGTAATAAACTAGATTGTTCTCTTATTAAGAAATCCACTATCGGAAATTCACGGTAAATTTTGAAAGTTATTTTGCTCTTTATTCTTTAATATATATAAGAGGTATGCTGAAAAAAATATTGTAAAAATGAACTTAAATTTGTGAGTTATTTTTTGTGCTCAGCTCATAGCTGACCGGGAAAGCCATTTGTCATCCTTCGATAATCGAACGTAATTGACGAGGTGTTATGAATTCTAATTGTGATTATTATAATTAATTTCCTTCTCTGATTTATGTTCTGTTTTCTTCAATTCAACAATCATGTATTATTTGTATACATACGTTTTAAAGTACTTATGTGAAAGCAACATTAAGGAACAGTTTGGTGTAAAAATGTGCCTCTTGGAAAACATGTGACTAAAAGTTATATAGCCTCCAGCCCTATAAACTAACATAGTGGAAATTTATCGATTTAACTACTTTCATTAACATAATTCTCTCACTGTTTAGGTCAGATTTGAAGAACTTATGGTAAAATAATGTTTCGAAACAGTTTAAAATGGAAAATACTCCCCTAGTAATAAGTGTGATATAAAATTAATTTTTTTTTCAACTTATTAAACTGTAATTAACATAGTAGAACTTTATCGATTTAACCACTTACATTAATATTATACTTATAGGTTTATATCAATTATAAGGTACATGTGGGAATTGAGTGAAGCCAATCTCGAGACGGTTGGACTAATAGTTTAGAAGTTATATGGGTTTATGTACAAAAATTGTAATTTGGACCTATTTTCTCATCGGACTTTGCTATCTAAACAAGTGAGGCATTGTTTCCTATGAAGTTATTTAAGTCGGATGAGTGAGATTATACCAAAGTAAATAGACTGAACAGTTGTTAAGCTAAAAATCGCTTCAAGTATAAGTACTTCTATTGACATGTACTTATATATAAACTTTTACATTGCTATCTAGTGGTCTATCTGAACATGTAAGTTACGTTTTTCGATGTAATTTTTCCTGTTGAATAAAATGCGATAAAATTAAACTCGATAGGATAAATAGTTTTGAAACTATCGGGAATTTATTCTTAATAAGCATCATTCAAAAATGAAAACTTTTTTATCAAAAAAACAATGGCAATTTTTTAAATATTAAGTCCTTTTGATTTTTTTGTTCTGTTTTCACAATACCACACTCTTCTGTTTAGCAACATGAGATGCGCATGTAAATACAAGATTGTACTTTTGTACACAAAACCCTTATAATTTTTTAACTATTTATCTTATCGATTCTACTACTGTTTGTTTTCAAGGGTAGAATTTGTTTCTCTGGCCCGATTCAATTTTGAGAAGGGCTGTCGGACATTACAAACAGAGATTTCTTACTCTGATAGAAAGCTAGGAGTTCTAAGTTCGATCCTGATAGCAAACGAAGCAACCAGTGTGTATATGCAGAAAGTCTTCTTGTTGATTGTGGTGTTGATGTTGTTGTTGTAGTTCATTTACGTCGCACTAGAGCTGCCCAATGGGCTATAGGCGACGGTCTGGGAAACATCCCTAAGGATGATCCGAAGACATGCCATCACAATTTTGATCCTTTGCAGAGGGGATGACACCCCTGCTTCGGTAGCCCAACGACCTGCACGCGAAGTCGAGCACTTTACGGTAGAACAGTTTAACGAGGACCAATACCGCACATCCTCGGTCCGTACGCAGACTAATCCAAGTGGTCACCCACCCGCACCCTGACCGCAGCCAGTGATGCTTGACTTCAGTGATCTGCTGGGAACGTTGTCTTAACGATCAGTCCGCTGCGGGACTTGTAGTGTTGAAGTTTGAAGAAAGAGGGCCTGTTGTGAGAGTCAGGAATCCCTCTTTCTTCAAACTTCCCTTGACTTGTTATCCCCCCCCCCTCCATGCATTTTTGCGTTGCATACACATAATTAACTGTTGCTGATCATTTCATAAAAAAAATTTCAAAAAAACAATTTAAAGATTGCTTGAAAATATAATTTCAAGTAAAAAAAAGACTTGCAGTTGAAGGAATAAAACTCAATAAAATCTTTAAGTTTTTTAAGATTTTCTTCTATTTTTTATTTATTTTTTTTAAAATGATAATAAATAAAATAAAAGCACTTAATCCAACTGTTGCTTTATTGAAAAAAGAATAAAAATTAATTGCTAACAAATTTTTTTTTTTTTTTTGAACTTGTACACTGATTATTGGACAGTATTAATAGAAATCGCTTGTATGAAGCCCTGGTTGAATTTCAAGTACCACCAAAACTAATTAGACTTGTAGAAGCAAGCATGTCAAACACCGTATGCAGAGTCAAACTTTTGGGATCTTTATCTGAAGAAATTAAAGTAAACAATGGAGTCAGACAGGGAGACTCCTTATCCTGTCTTCTTTTTAATGTTGCTCTAGAAAAAGTTATAAGAGATGCTGAAATCAATATCAGAGGCAACATATTTTCAAAATCTATTCAAATATTGGCGTATGCGGATGATTTAGACATCATTGCACGAACTGTTCCTGCATTAAAAGAAGCTTTCCTTTCTTTGGAGCTTGCTGCTAGGGATATGGGACTAATCATCAATACCGATAAGACCAAATACATGCCTGTACTTGCTAAATTAAATTCTAGTGAATCCTATCTGGAGATTGGTTCCCACAGGTTTCAGACTGTTCAGAATTTTACTTACCTTGGTTCAATTGTTACTGCCGACAATAACATAGACAATGAGATTCGGAGTCGTCTAATTTGTTCAAATAAGGCTTTTTATGGTTTAAAACGTTTTTTCAAATCATCTCTTTTATCAAAAAATACAAAACTTCTACTCTATAAAACATTAATTAGGCCAATACTTACCTATGGCTCTGAGACCTGGAACCTAACTCTAGCTGGTGAAAATAAAATTGCCATTTTTGAGAGAAAAGTTTTGAGGGCCATCCTTGGTGGGATAAAAATAAATAATTCCTGGAGAAGACGATACAATACTGAACTGTATAAAATCTACAGAGAGCCAGATATTGTGAAATTCATTAAAATAAATCGAATGAACTGGGCAGCTCACATTTTCAGAAGGAATGATGACTCAAATTTAAAGAAAATCCTATTACACAAACCCCTAACGAACAGGAAAAGAGGTAGACCCAGGCTGAGATGGCTAGATTTAGTTGAGACTGATTTCCTTACTCTAAAGGAGAAAAACTGGCGAACAAGTGTCAAAAGTAGAGAGAAGTGGATTCGAATTCAAAGGAAGGCACTGGCCCACCCTGGGCTGTCTAGCCAAATATGATGATATACTGATTATTGAATACATAAACTAATTATCGACATGTTTATGTAAAACAATCAAAGTAAGAATGTATTGCTTTTACAATTGGATGAACTTTATTTTATACAGTGCCTTGTTTGAAATAAAATGAATGTTGTGAAATAGTTGTAATGTTCATCACGATTTTTTTTTAATTCTTAATTAGTGTGGTGAGCAATTTCTTCGTCAACTTTGATATAAGTCTTCAGAATTTTAGAAAATAAGGATTGTCAAGGATTATATATGCATTGATAAATCTTTATAAGATATAACGTTGGAAAATCTTGGTTGGTTGGTTCTAATTCCACTTGCCACACGGGCAAGCCTGCTTGGTGAAACCGAGCAAATTTAAGGCAGAGTGTGCGATTCTTGCCTTTCAGTGGCGCCATTTAGCGCCAAGAGTTCGACTTCTGCCACACCATATGTCACACCTGTTTATAAGGCGGATCCATTCATTCATCCACAGATCGTAATTTTGACCGGAATCAGAGAACGATCGATCTCCAATCCAGTAACCCCAGAGGTATTGATTTGTTATGGAAACATGGAGCCCTTTGCGACTCGACAGAATTTTCACGTGCATCAGTCACCAACTACACGGGGAGTCTTCGGCCGGCGGGGTTCGAACCCACGAGCTCTTGGACATGAGTCCAGCGCCCTACCGACCAGGCTATCTCGGCCTGGAAAATCTTTATAGTAGTGCTTAAGCGTCATGAAAAAAGTTGAATGTGTTTAAAATTTGTTTACTTTTAATTTTTTCGATATGATAACAGAGGCAATTCTCTTTTAACACTGTCGTTAAGCGCTTCCTCAATCTTGTGAGTATTTATATTATCAACATTGTTTTTATTACCTTAATTTTAAATTATTCGGTTGAAATTTGAGACATGAGTACATAAGAAGGGAAAGAAGGTTTTCCTCATATTTTAAATATTATAACTGTAAAATAATGATAATTATAAAAATTTCTTTGATTAACTTACGATTTAAAATTTAGCCGAAGAACATTTATATTACAATAAATAAAATTAAAAAAAATCAATATAGAGAAAAATCTTGATTAAATTTTCATCTGATAGGCCTTGTGAAAATATGTTGTGTAAATGCATAATATATCTTATTCTATGGCTAACTCATTAATATCAGAAACTTAACTCTTACATCTGCTCATTTTTAAAATTTTTTTTTACTTTTTATTTTTTTATAGATGTTTACATATAACTCTTAGTTTGATTTTACTATGTAAGTAAGAGTGGATAATCTCTTATCACCGAAATACTGTTAATGGAACTGGTTTGTTCTGAACAAAAATTTGTGTTCTTAAAATAGTAACGAATGGTAATCAAATATCGATTGTTAATATTAAAGGCAGCTTTAAAAAAAAGATGTAAAAAATGTAATGTTTTTTTCGTCTTATTCTTGTATGCAATTACATGTTTGTGCAAATTTAATTTAATTTAAATAAAACACAATACTTAGTACTTTTATTTTGGTTTATAAATTTAAATGTTATGTAAATTTTTTGATTAAGATAGTTGGATTAATACATAGCACCCTTAAGTAATTATATAATTAATAAAAACTTCTGATACCCCCAAGTAAATTAATTTTACTATATCCTCCTGCCATCCAAATCTTTCCTTTGTTCATTTCAAAAAATAAAAAAAAGACGCCAGCTAATGACAGAAAATATAAAATCTAAGAATTACAATATATTATATAAAAACCAATGCAAAATAATATTATGGCGAAGGTTAGATAATATTAGTTTGTTTAGAATCTTACGCTATATAATGTAGTAAATACAGCTACTTTTTGTATCTTTCTCGAAAGTTGTGCAAGATAACGTTAGATTTTTCTGGGTTTCTGATGTTATCTAATATTATGTGATACTTGGGTTCAGTGATATTGACGGTATTTTTTCTTTTTTTCAAACTAATAGTTTTTAGTCTCAAAATTTAATATCTTACTAATTAAATGTACAAATACATTAATCTCGATTTTGTTGCATGATTTAACCTTACAATGAAATTTTTAATTGTACAAAAACCAAATTTGAGATCAACAACTAATATTGAAAAAAAACTGTCAACATTTTATTTGCTCTAGAGCAGTGTTTCCCAACGTGGGGCCCACGTCCCACAGGGGGGCAATTTGATTGTTAAGGGGGGCATTTCAAAAATGGACTCGACATGAAATTAAACCTTTTGCTCAGGGCCATTTAAATGCAATGCCAGATTTTGGAGACAAAATCGAAAGAAAAAAGTAAATTCTTAAATAATTGAGGTCAATAAATATTATGTGACTTAGGGATTTTTTAAGCGACAAACCTGAAATGAATTATCTGTTTACAGTCGATGGTAAAGCACTTGTGAGGTATTTAGCCAATCTCTTTGAAAAACTGAATATATTAAATAAGAAACTTCAAGGAACAAATAAAACTCTTGTTGATACAAAAGCGAAGATATTTGGCTTAATTACCCTTATAGAGTTATGTCAGAAATATACGTATTAATAACAAAAACTTTGAACAGTTTCATTGGCTCCAAAAACGTGAAGTAAATGATACCGCTTTACTTGTTATTGTCTATCATCTGAAAATTCTATCGGCTGATTTAAAAGAAAGATATTCTGATTTAAAACAAATTTATTTTCCAACATGGATGTTGCAGTCCATGTTAGTGGATTTGTCTGATATATCAAATATATCAAGAAGAATTTGCAGTAATGCAAAATGATGAGTCAGTTAAAACTTTATTTAATATGAAAGGAGTGATGGCATGGCTTCGTGAGGAAACAGAAAACAAATACCCAAAATCAATCAAATGTGCAAGAAAACTATTGTTAACGATTCCATCTTCATATTTAGCTGAATGTGGATTTAGAGCTGCAAATGATTTTATTGGTAAAAAAAAACAAATCGTCTGGATATAACACAACTTGAGACTTGAGACTGAAGCTAATCAAATTGAAACCTAAGATAAAATCTACGTGCAGCAAGCAGCAAGGGCAAGAATCTCACTAAATTAAAATATTAAATTATTATAGAAAAATCTTTATTAAAATTATTTCGAATTTGAATTTTAGTTTTTCATTATATGTTCTGAAAATTTACTTACTTTGTTTCGCTAACAATTTCCTACGTTTCTTAAGTGAACAACTCGATTTTTTAATATTAAAAATTCTGTATATGTTACATAGGGGGGGGGGCATAAGAATTTTAGAAAGGCTTAGGTGGGGCATGGTACAAAAAAGGTTGGGAAACACTGTCTAGAGTTACTCAACTTTTAGTGCTGCCATCTACATCTTTTGTTCTTCAACTAAATCTATTTTGCTATGATGCTGCCATCTACATCACGTATTTTTAAGCGATTCATAATGACTACAAGTTATTTGTTACGCTTCGCTTTGAAATGATAATTTCAAATTAGCTTGACCTAACGAACGGAACAAAAGGATTGCACTAGTTCTTCTTTTATTTCTATAAATAGAACTTATATTGCAGTTTAACCTCAAGCAGAAGTTAGTGTTCATATTCAATTAGAACAAGCAGAAATTATTGTCATTTTAAAATCAAATGGAATAATAGAATATCGCCAATAAGAAATCGCAATCACTTAGAGCAGTGGTTCGCAATTTATTTCGGTGATGTAACCCTAAATGATAAATCTTCCTAAGATTGAATACCGACATTATAAATGAAGTACATAAAAACAATTGTGAGCTAATAAAAAAATTGCTTTATTTTGAAACATTTAATTAAAAAATATTTTCTTTTCCATCGTTTTATCGCTAATAATTTATTTTTAATAAGTTCTTATATCCGACCAGATGAATTCATAGTTCTGGAGATGGATCCAGTCTAGTTAATAATTAATTTTACACCTAAATTTAATATAAATAAAATTTTTTTTGAAATGTGAAGTAAAAAGAACTACTATAAACATTGTAAATGGTTATTGAGGAAACATGTTTCTTCATGGACGAATTTAATTATTTAAATTGATAAAAATGGAATTTTTCATCAATGCATGTCCTTTTCGTAATTTATTCAATGAATTGTTATTATAAATATTTTTTTTTAAATTGCCTTTTCTTTTTCATTGGCCCTTTATTTTGAATAATTTCTTTAAGTCAACCGAAATATTAAATATACATTGGTTTATTGATTGGATCTCAAAATAGGGAAGGGTTTAAAAAATGCTTTTAAAACTATTTTAAAAAATTGTCCTAATTCTCGGAATTTCTTTAACTCTTCCATGGAACCTTAAGTTTTCGCAGAACAAAATTTGGGGACCGCTGACTTAGAGGTTAAGTGTCAATACAAGTCTTAATCGTTTGTAGACAGAATTTATTACTTTATTCCAGACTTATAAGAATATTCTAAGCTGGACTGGATTTCCGTGATGTCAGATATGTTTCAGTTCTGAAGATATCAAGTTGTTTCCCAAATGCTACAAGGAAAATGTAAACTGACATTTTAACTTTGAATAGAATTCACCGCCAACAGAAAATTCGACAACTTTTCGACTGAGAAGAATGTTTTAATGGATGTTAGAGAACTGTGCCAGCGACTAGTCCAAGTTATTTTTATTTCAATGGTGAAATAAATAATTTAACGCCATTCCAATTTTACATAATTTTCCAACGTAAACAAACTAAAAGACATAAAACCGAAAGGAAGAAAATAAAATTAAATAAAGATTTTAAAAATTTCGTTCTTCAAGACGTCATAAAAGAAAACAAAAATTTTGTTTATTATCAAATTTAAAACAGAAAACAGAATCTCTGGGGGTACTGGATTAGAGATCGATCGTTCTCTGATTCAGGTCAAAATTACGATATGTGGATGAATGAATGGGTTAGCCCTATAAACGGGTTTGACGCATGGTGTGGCAGAAGTCGAATTCTTGGCCACAGATGGCGCCACTGGAATGCAAAGACAATCACACCCCCTCTTCCTAAATAGGCATACGTCAACAACAACAACAAAAAAAACAGAAAATAAACAGACACATCACTTCTATCTATTTTAATGAACTTCACTCATAACTGAAAATTCTCCTGCATGTCTTTTAAAAGTTATTGGAATTTTCTCCTTTTAGGTTTACTAAAAAAAAATATTTCCTTTCTTTTTACTCTACTTGAATATTATTTTCAATATGCGTATTTTATTAAAGTTAACAGTAAAAGTGTATTTTTTCTTCTTCAATTTATTTAAATCTTTTCCAAACATAAAAATTTCAATTCAACGTTAAAATTTATATATTTCGAGAAGTTCAATGTATGCAATTTTATCAGCGTTAAAATTTATATATTTTTATATTTCGGAATAAGTTATCAACGTTTTCCAACGTAAAGAAACTAAAATACATAAAACCGAAAGGAAGAAAATGAAATTAAATAAAGATTTCAAAAATTTCGTTTTTCAAGACGTCATAAAAGAAAACAAATATTTTGCTAATTATAAAATTAAAAGCAGAAAATAAACAGATACATCACTTCTATCTACTTTAATGAACTTCAATCAACTGAAAATTCCCCTGCATGTCTTTTAAAAGTTATTGGGTTTTTCTCCTTTTAGGTTTACTAAAAAAAAGTATTTCCTTTCTTTTTACTCTACTTGAATATTATTTTCAATATGCGTATTTTATTGATACGCAAGTTAACAGTAAAAGTGTTTTTTTTCTTCTTCAATTTATTAAAATCTTTTCGAAGTATAAAAATTTTATCAACGTTTCAAACATTCATGACGTCAAATATTTGTAAATTAAGGAGGTTGCATTGGTGGACTTATATTTATTGCAACTATTAATAAGAGTATGTAATGCTCAAGGAATTGAAGAAGAAAAAATGATTGCGTAAATGACGACGATTTGAAATTTTAAGGAAACAGTAAAAAAATACATCCAATTATTAGAATTGCTTTCTAGTTTAACAAGCATTACTTTTTAAACCCTGAAATGAAATGTGAACACTTACAAGGGAGAAGTGTGACTCGCCAATTTTGAAATAAACAAGTAGGATGTATGCCTTATGAGAATAATTTTAGGGGGCAACCTTCGTTTCGGCCCATAGAAGGTACTATGAGAGATTAAAAAAAAATCAATATATAGAAAAATCGGTATTTTATTACTTCAATGTAGACTATTAGTTATTGTAATTATCTCATACTCCAATTAATTTGCAATTAATTGGTTAATTAATTAATTAGCAAGTAAATTAATCAATTAGCAAATAAATAAATTAATTATTAATTAATTAATTAATTAATTAGTAATTAATTAATTAGTAATTAATTAATTAATTCATTCATTCATTAATTTGCAATTACATACTCCAATTAATTTGGAAAATTTTTTGCAAAAAAAATTTAAAAAATTCGATGCCAATTTCTTTTTAAAATTAACCTAACAGGTTTTTCTGAAAAACTACAGATATGTAAAATTTTCGAAATCAATTTTGACAATAAATATGTATTATATAGTACGTGAAAGTACCACAAAATTTATTGGAGTTTGAGACAATTACAATAACTAATAGTCTGCATTGAAGTAATAAAATACCGATTTTTCTATATATAGAATTTTTTTTTATCTCTCATAGTACCTTCTATGGGCCGAAACGAATGTTGCCCCCTAAAATTATTCCTCATAAGGCATACATCCCACTAGTTTATTTCAAAATTGGCGAGTCGCACTTCCCTAGTCTCCCTTGTTAGGGATTACTTCGGACAAAAAGTTACTAAGTCAAATATTTTGTTTAAATAAATTTAAAAATATAAAAAAATTTAAAAAGTTTAAGAAATGTGGTAATAAAAAATGTAAAACTTGTCCTTTGGCTGATAGTTCTCAGATTGACAGCCATTCTAATGTATTTTTTTGTGAAAGTATTAATATTATTTATTTAATTCAGTGCAATTGTTGTAATTTGTGTTATGTTGGTCAGACAGGTCTTGAATTTCATAAGCGGATTAATTCCCACAGATCAGCTATAAAAATTTTTAATAATAGTAATTGTTCCACTGATTATGAAATTTTACATTTTCAATTTCATGATTTTGATAAAGTTACTCTTTTTATTTTGGATTTTATGGAAAATTTAGATAATAGACTTGATTTAGAAAATATTTACATTGGTAGTCTTAAAACTCTTTTTCCTTATGGATTAAATAGTAAATTTAATGGGGAAGGTAATGTTAATACTGAAGATTTTTGTATTTATTATAAATTAAAAGTTTTTGATTTTCCTGGTGTTTTTGATTCAAAATTTTGAAGTAAAAGGGGTGATGGAAAGGGTAAAGGTAAATTTATTGAGTTTGATGAATTTTCGAATTTTTGTAACTTACCTGTTAATTTGAATAATATTTTCACTATTAGGAAATATATTTTTGGTTTTAAAAATAAAGTTCTAAAAAATTTCCTTATTAAATTTGGTTCTAAAATTAAATTTGATACTGAACTTGTTAAATTTATTGTTTTGGATTTAATTAAATCAAAAATTGGTGTTAGTAAAACTGATATGCTTTTTAATAAGGTTTCTAAAGTTGAAAGGGTTTTTTGTACGATTAATTTTCATGATAAGAATTTTGAAATTTCTAAGTTACCACAGATTATTCATGGTCTTTCTGATTTCTTTCCTTTAGAACAAATTAGGGTTTCTGCTGCTTTTAAATATTCTTCTACACTTAGAAAAAAGGTGTGTAATTAAAATTTTTTAAGTCGAAATCTTAATTGTATTTCTAAATTTGATTGTTATTGTAATGAGGAGGGTTTTTCAAAATTTATTGATAATGATTATGGACATGTTATTACCGGAAATTTGGACAATTGTGGGTGATCAAGATTTAATCAGCATTTTAAGTAAGGGTTCAAAATTTAGAACCAGACTTAAAATGAAAAAAGAAGATTTTATTTTATCCATTAAAAAAGATCTAGATTTTTTTATTGCAAAAATTTCCAGAAAATATCATTGGCCCGTTGAAGGTTTTTCTCAGTGGAAAGCTAAAATTATTGAAAGGGTTAAATTTAATTTATTTAATACTACTTTTAGTTCATTTCCCAAAGGCTACTTATATTGACTATGATTTATCTAGAAAAATTAAAAATCTTAAGGATAAATTCATTGTTACTGTTGTAGATAAAGCTTCAAATAATTTCTGTATTATGTGTAAATATTTTTTTAAAAAATTGATTATTGGAGAATATAATGCAAATAATACTTATTTAAAATTAAAAGAAGATAAAAAAGTCACTGAAAAAAGAATTATTGCATTTAGTAAAAAATTAAAATTTAAGTTAAATAGGATTACATTTCCATATTTATTTCCAATTGTTAAATTTCATAAAAATCCGATTAAATTTAGGTTTATAGCATGTGGTACTAATAGTAATAATTCTGATATTAGTTAAAGGTTTTTTAGTTTTCTAAAAATTATTTTGCTTGAAATTAAAAAAGAGAAAAATATTGTTATTGATAGTAATGATGAAGTTTTGGATTTTATTAATAATAATGATATTTCCAGCATTAACACTTTTGATTTTGAAAATTTGTATACAAGTATACCACATGGAAAGATTATTGAGATTTGTGAAGGTATTTATGACAGGTATTTATTTATTTGATGAAAAAATTGATAAGTTTAACTGGTTAGATTTATGCAAGTTTAATCTTTTTGAGAATGTTCTTTTTAATGGTTTAGATTTTTATAAACAAATTATTAGAATTCCACAAGGTAATTCCTTTTCTGGAGCTTTTGCCAACATTTTTTTGCATTTTTTTGAGGCTAAATTTCTTGAACATAAAGAACTTAATGCTTTCCGATACATTGATGATTTGATTTTGTTTAATTGGGATGATTATAATTTTATTTATAGGATTTATCCTGGTGATTTGGTCCTGAAAAAAACTAATGAAAATTGTTTTAATATTGAATATTTAGATTTTAAAATTGATATTCTTAACAGTTTTATTAAAATCGGTGTGTTTGATAAAAGAAAACCTTTTAAATTTAATGTTATTTTTTCTGCAACTTTAAAACTAATTTGTGTAGTAAAATATTCAAAAATCTTGTTTTTTCACAATTAGTTAGGATCAAAAAAATTTGCAATAATGTTGAAAGTTTTCGGGAAGCTGTGGATAATTTTTTAAATAATTTGAGTAAAAATGATTTTCCTTTTAATTTTTGTAATGTTAATTTTTTAATTAAAAAAATGATTGATGGTTTCTAAGTTTTTATATAATTTTTTCTTTTAACAGGGCGCAATTCTAGTCTTAACTGAGCAGTCCCAGTTAAGCATTCTATTAATTTGTCTACGTATTTCTTTCTCCTGACCTTTTCCATTTCATTTTAAACTTCTTCTGCGCATTAAAATAGGTGGCATTGGTTTTTCAGTTTTTAGTGTTTTCTTTTCTTCTAATTGCTTTTGAAGTTGATCCTTGACCTGTGACTAAGTGAGTTTTTATTTTTCTGATGATTTTGATTGAGTTTCTTTTCTTAATTTGTTTATTATTTTGAATGTATCTTGTTTTTCCTGGACGTCTATACAAACCCATCGGGGTACTGAGGGAGATATTTTAAGCATTTGCTTCTCCCTCAATTAGAAATGGTTTTGTTTTTAATGGCTACCGAGGCCGGTACCCCCTGAAGACGTTGGCTTCGGTGGTCATATTTTTATTTTTATTTCATTTGCTTCTTGTATTAAGCTGTTTAGAATATATTCGACAAATATTTTTAGGCATATATAAGCATTTTCAGAAAATATGACGCAAGCACTTTATAGTGATATTTGTTTCAAAGTATTCGGTGTTTTCAAAAAATTTTAAAAAATTCGCAGTGTCCTCTCTCTTTATATTCCGTATCTGCGCTGGATATTTATTGTTTAAGACAAACTTAAACTGTTTAAAATATATTCTTCAAATACTTTTAGGCATATATAGGCATTTTCAGAAAATATGACGTAAACACTTTATAGTGATATTTGTTTCAAAATGATCAGTGTTTTCAAAAAATTTTAAACAATTCGCAAAGTGTCCTCTCTCTTTATATTCCGTATCTGCGCTGGATATTTATTGTTTAAGACAAACTTAAACTGTTTAGAATATATTCGACAAATATTTTTAGGCATATATAAGCATTTTCAGAAAATATGACGCAAGCACTTTATAGTGATATTTGTTTCAAAGTATTCGGTGTTTTCAAAAAATTCGCAGTGTCCTTTCTCTTTATATTCCGTATCTGCGCTGGATATTTATTGTTTAAGACAAACTTAAACTGTTTAAAATATACTCTTCAAATATTTTTAGGCATATATAAGCATTTTCAGAAAATATGACGCAAGCACTTTATAGTGATATTTGTTTCAAAATATTCGGTGTTTTCAAAAAATTCGCAGTGTCCTTTCTCTTTATATTCCGTATCTGCGCTGGATATTTATTGTTTAAGACAAACTTAAACTGTTTAAAATATACTCTTCAAATATTTTTAGGCATATATAAGCATTTTCAGAAAATATGACGCAAGCACTTTATAGTGATATTTGTTTCAAAGTATTCGGTGTTTTCAAAAAATTCGCAGTGTCCTTTCTCTTTATATTCCGTATCTGCGCTGGATATTTATTGTTTAAGACAAACTTAAACTGTTTAAAATATACTCTTCAAATATTTTTAGGCATATATAAGCATTTTCAGAAAATATGACGCAAGCACTTTATAGTGATATTTGTTTCAAAGTATTCGGTGTTTTCAAAAAATTCGCAGTGTCCTTTCTCTTTATATTCCGTATCTGCGCTGGATATTTATTGTTTAAGACAAACTTAAACTGTTTAAAATATACTCTTCAAATATTTTTAGGCATATATAAGCATTTTCAGAAAATATGACGCAAGCACTTTATAGTGATATTTGTTTCAAAGTATTCGGTGTTTTCAAAAAATTCGCAGTGTCCTTTCTCTTTATATTCCGTATCTGCGCTGGATATTTATTGTTTAAGACAAACTTAAACTGTTTAAAATATACTCTTCAAATATTTTTAGGCATATATAAGCATTTTCAGAAAATATGACGCAAGCACTTTATAGTGATATTTGTTTCAAAGTATTCGGTGTTTTCAAAAAATTCGCAGTGTCCTTTCTCTTTATATTCCGTATCTGCGCTGGATATTTATTGTTTAAGACAAACTTAAACTGTTTAAAATATACTCTTCAAATATTTTTAGGCATATATAAGCATTTTCAGAAAATATGACGCAAGCACTTTATAGTGATATTTGTTTCAAAGTATTCGGTGTTTTCAAAAAATTCGCAGTGTCCTTTCTCTTTATATTCCGTATCTGCGCTGGATATTTATTGTTTAAGACAAACTTAAACTGTTTAAAATATACTCTTCAAATATTTTTAGGCATATATAAGCATTTTCAGAAAATAGGACGCAAGCACTTTATAGTGATATTTGTTTCAAAGTATTCGGTGTTTTCAAAAAATTCGCAGTGTCCTTTCTCTTTATATTCCGTATCTGCGCTGGATATTTATTGTTTAAGACAAACTTAAACTGTTTAAAATATACTCTTCAAATATTTTTAGGCATATATAAGCATTTTCAGAAAATAGGACGCAAGCACTTTATAGTGATATTTGTTTCAAAGTATTCGGTGTTTTCAAAAAATTCGCAGTGTCCTTTCTCTTTATATTCCGTATCTGCGCTGGATATTTATTGTTTAAGACAAACTTAAACTGTTTAAAATATACTCTTCAAATATTTTTAGGCATATATAAGCATTTTCAGAAAATATGACGCAAACACTTTATAATGATATTTGTTTCAAAGTATTCGCGATCGCAACGAACTATAGGGGGCGTTGTTGTATGAGACGCATACCTGCGATTTCTACATGAACCGTCATTCAGTTACTCTAGAGACGTCGTTAATGTATCACGTAGCATTGCAACGTTCCTTCTTTATTGTGGCTAATTAAATTTAAAAAAGAAAAATGCTTGATATTCTTTCTTATGCAAACGAAAACAAAATGGTATCTCTTTTTATTAGAGAAGGAATATCCAAAACACATCGGAAAAATATTTGTACATTAACAGAAAAAAATATGTATATTCTTATAAGAGTTAAAACCTAATGCCCGAGAAATAGTTTTACTAAATTTAATGATATACCATGAAAGGCCCATTTAAACTTTACATTCTATAGTTTTAAGAATCATATTACTTCAAAAATTAAAATGAACAAAAAGTATACACAAGCCTCATAATTTTATGCAATTTAATTTTGTAAACAAAGTTTTTTGACAACAATTTTTATCAAAAAATTTCAAGTTTCAATAAAAATCATTATTTAGAAACTAAGAAACGTAAAATAAAGAATGCTGACGAAACAAAAACAAAAAAACAATTCTTTTTTTGTCGCCATTTTTAGTGCTACAAAAATTCGTCTTTGGGATTTGCCGAAAACAAAACAAGATGCAATTTTATTTTTTCAGGAGGGAAATATTTTACCGAAAAAACGAAAATGTACCAATTCCCACAACATGCAACTTTATCTTGGTAAACGTACGTTTTGGAAATGTTATTTCATTTGGAATCTTATTTATCAGAGTTCATATGGCGATATGATTGTTTTGAATCTATGCTAAACTCTATATCGGCTCATTTTCCACCGAAATCCGATTGACTATTTTGATTTTAAATAAAGTGTTTTATTTTATGAATTGTCACAAAAATTTTAAGTGTAGATTAGCGGCACTTAAAAACCGCCAAATCTGTAGCGGCGGTGGCGTTAATACGTAAGTACCGAATTTTTATTCCATACTTTTCTGAATCATATTACTTCAAACATTGGAATATACAAGAAGTATACATAAGCACATAATGTTATACCATTTAATTTTTCAAAAAAAGTATTTTGAGAACAATTTTTATCAAAAAATTATAAACTAAAAAACGGAAAATAAAGAATTCTTAGGATAAAAAAACGATTTCAAGAATTCTTTACATTGAAATAAAAACTTTCATATTGTTTCTTTTTTTATTATTCTTATAGTTCTTAATCAGACGTAAAAAACCATTCTGTAGAGAACCATCATCAAATGAAAAAAAAAAAATATTTACAGGCAAATTTTTTATTGTAAAAATCATTGCACTTACCTGATTTATAATTCCCGGAGAATTCCAAAATGATAAGTTCCCTTTTTGAAAACTTTATTCTCAAATAATAGATACATAGTTTATCCCTTCATTACTTTTAGATAACATACTACACAGCAAAATTTTGTAATTGATATGAATTTGAATATGTAGCCAAAAACAGAATAGCTGAATTCTAGTTGAACTTATTCTTTCAAAACTAAAAAATACTTACCAAGAAAGCGATTAAAATTAATTAAGAATCAGCACAAATGGCACTATTTCAAGTAACTTGGATAATTTTTTATTGTTGTTTTCCGAATTATATGGATACAGAAATATATACTATTCTATAACGAGGAAGAATATGTTATAACTATTATAATTCTGTATGTTCTGAATTCATATTTATTCACTGGAATGACGAAAGCAATGTTGACTTCACTTTAATTCGTAATGAATTGAAGACAGAAGAAATGCATTTTACCTTAATACACACATCTGTAACAGTATCCGAAATCGGAAGTCATCAGTTGCAAGTTTGTTGATAATAGAAATTAAAAATTATTAAGGAATATTTCTTCAAATGTTTGGCGTGTTCTGTCCCTGAAAGTTTTACTAATATTCTGGAGATTTTTTTCAAGTTCTTCGGCCTTTTCCTTAGGGAAATTTTGTTTCTTATTTGCTGCTAAAAAATGGCGTCTGATTCAGTCAATGATTTCGATGGAACTAAATGAAAACGTGATAAATTAATGTCTGATATTTACAGGCTCCCGCTAGACGGCGTACTCGAGCGTTGCGATCGCGAATTCGGTGTTTTCAAAAAATTTTAAGAAATTCGCAGTGTCCTCTCTCTTTATATTCCGTATCTGCGCTGGATATTTATTGTTTAAGACAAACTAAAACTGTTTAAAATATATTCAAGTATTTTTTGACATATGAGGACATTTTCAGAAAATATGACGCAAACACATTATAGTGATATTTGTTTCACAATAATCGGTTTTTTCAAAGAATTTAAATAAATTCGCAAATTGCTCTTTCTTTTTATATTTCGTTTCCGCAGGAGATATTTATTGTTTAAAACAAACTTAAACTGTCTAAAATATCTTCTTCAATAGGGTATACTATAGCCTACGTCACAGATCGTGTTATTCCTACTAAATTTAACTAGTAAACAGCATTTTCTGCGAACCTGATTTCTAGCAACAAGTAAAAGCATCAAGCGAAGTGTCTTGTTATAAGTCACTACTCGCCAGGTTGGAATTGTATTAGTCTAGTTCCTTTGGAAATAATTTATATTGTTGTTTTACCGAAGTTTATGAATTTAGTAAGCATATTTAAAACTCAGTTTATTAATTGAACTAAAAGGTAAATGTTATTCCTAGTAAGTGGAAGTAGTTGTGCTTTTTTCATATTATACCCAATTATTTTCTGACATATATATTTTCAAAAAATTTGACTCACACACTTTATAGTAATATTTGTTTTAAAATAATCGCTCTTTTCAAAAAATTCACAAAGTGTCCTTTCTTCTTATATTCCGTATCTGCGCTGAATATTTATTGTTTAAGGCAAATTTAATCTGTTTATATATTCTTCAAATAGTTTTAGACATGTCTGGGCATTTTCGGAAAATATGAACCGGTTTAAAAAAACTTAAATTCTTTATTTTGTCTAAGATTAAAATAAAATACCAAACTAAATATTTTATTTTCTCCAAAGAATGATATTTAAGGAGTGCATATAGGAAACACAATAGATTGGGCACTTAGCAATTTTTTTTAAATTTGTTGAAACTTTTATTCTTTTTAAACTTGTTTCTTGTTAAAAGCTGAGTGTTACATTTTCTTAAATTGCTTATGCATCTCTAAAAATACATTGAGAATAAATTTTAAATAGTTTTATTTTGTTCTAAACACAAAATTTACTGTGCAGATGCATGAAAAAAATTGATTTTTTGCGAATATTTTAAACTTTTTTTCAAAAGAGAGATTCTTTTAAAATTGATTAAATGGTAAAATATGCGCTTCATATTTTCTGAATGAAGAATGTATTTTAAATGATTTTATTTTGTCCCAAACATGCAATTTTCAACACAATTATGAAATATGAAAAGGACGGAAACTTGAAGAATTTTTTAAAGTTTTTTTGAAAAGTGTGATTGTTACAAAAATTGGTTTCATGTCAAAATTTTCTCATCATAACCTCAATGTCCATGTAGGTCCAAATATACTTAAAAATACGGTCAAGTATTATATTATAATAATGATAAGCTAATATAATATATAAGATAATATGTAGCCATAACAAAGGAAATTATTATAGACAAATTAGGTGGCCCACAATGAGGCACAGTTACAAATATGGGGGTTGTGTCCCACAATTGTTCTATTGAAAGATAGCGGTAAATTATTTCAAAAGCTTGATATAACTCTTCCAGCGAAGCGAGACCGGTTGGATTTGGTGAAAGGAAGCAATAATTTAATAGTCCCAAGAATCCGGGGTTCATTTCTCAGACATGGTTATTATTTAAAAATGGGATGATTACCTAAAAAGCATAACAATAAAAAACAAATTTAAGTACTTTCTAAGGTTATTTTGCATCATAGTTCAAAAAGTCACGATGCTCGGTCAAGGTAGGTAGGTATTTCATTTACGTCGTACTAGAGCTGTACAATGGGCTATTGACGACGGTCTGGGAAACATCCCTGAGGCTGATGTGAGGACGTGCCATCACAATTTTGCTCCTCTGCAGAGAGGATGGCACCCCTGTTGATGCTCGGTCGAAGGCTACTCAGAATAACAACACTTAAATTCTGAAAACAGACTCAAAAAGCAGGAAAATAAAAGCACATTTTATAGCAAAAAAAAAATATATATAAATAAATAAAATATGCATGAAATTTCAGAATGGGGAAAAGATTTTTTCTCCTTGCTCCCATCCCGCTAGTCTTGCTCACACTTAAGAGGAAGCCATACCGCGGAAGAAAATTTTCGTCGCAAATTCTTTCTATCCTTCACTACTACGTTAAAATTTAAAAGAAGGAAAAAGTAAGTTCGGGCAAATCTAGAGTAAGTCATGAAGTTAAAATATTAAAGTCAAAATACTAAAATGCAAACAAATTATTAGAAAAGAGAACTTCTCCGTTGCGTAATCCTAAGTTATCATCTCATAGTTTATTTTCATTTTAAAATTTTCTTTTCAGTATTTGAAACTTCGTGGCTTACTCTAGGTTTCTCCGAACTCAAATTTTCTAAACTCTAAATTTAAAATTAGTATTGAAGGAAAAAGAAAATTTGCAACGAAAATTCTCATCAGCGGTATGACGTCCTTTTTAAGAGCCTTCTGGAGGGCCAGATGTTGGTTGAGCAGGAGAAGATTTTTGATGTTTTCAGAAGAAGGGGTCTTTTGGACCTGGTGTAGTCTTTCCTATGAGTAACAACAACAACAAGGTAACAAAAAATAGAAGTGAAATTCGTTAGAGAAAAGCAGGAGAAACCGTGCTAGCTGATAGGACGGCGGTGGACATAGCAATCATTCATGTGCTAACTATATTAGCCCATATAAATTTTACATGTTATTAAAATATTAAAAAAATAAATTACTTCGATAACTAATTTGAAGGATAAAAATCAATATCATTGAAAATGTAATAATTAATAAATGATAACAATTAATATACGAAAATGTAATAATTAATAAACACATTTAAAAAAGACATTTCGTAAAAACTATTAGAAATGTAGCGCGTCTCTGAACGAGAAAATAAAACGTTCAAGAAAGAGTACTACAATTACATATTGAGACAATTTATTGCATATAACTAATTACACATTTCAGATATATACATTTAATACATTTCACAGATTATTGTACAGATATCGTCAAATATTTATAGACTTCAAAAATATAACTAAATAGTATATGATACTCTCCATATTATCCAACACTCAACGGAACGTGTGGTAAGTTGAAAAAGTGAGGAAAATAAAAATAATTCATAAAATTCAATTTCAAACATAAAATTGATGTAAAAATTAAAACTGAAAGCATCATTGCGAGTGAATGACAAGCTTCTTGTTTTTTTTTTTGTTTTTTTCAAATGAGTTTTCTCATCTTGTGTCAAACCACAGTTTTTAACAAGCAACTGATAAAAAAAAGCTCTCTTATTTGCAGCAAGATGGCGCCACACGTTCCCTACAACTTGGCAAGGCACATCAAAATGGCTGATGAGTTAAACCGGCCTTATTATCACTAAAACTGGATGACAAAAGCATCTTGAAGATATGAAAATCTCAAAAATGTAACCTAGGCAATGTATAATGGTTGTTTCTTAATACGGGGCACCACTGCATTTTACGCAGCTAACTTATGCTCGCTCATACAATCAATTCCTTAAAACAACAAACTATCTATATCTATTTATTTAAAATCAATATACATCTTTTAACTTTGATTTTATTTCAACTTTCAACTTTGAAAACTAAGTTTAAATAAAAATTATGGAACAACTTTAACAATTTTTTTTTCTTCAAAATCTATGAATATAATAATATTTTTTAAAGTTTTTATGGATTATATTATTTTTTCATAAAATCCTAAATTTAGAAGGAAAAATACCAAAATATGGCACTTTATTATAAATAAATTTACGTCGAATAACTTACTTCCCAAGAATTTCTATCTTGCATTTTTCGGGATTTTATTAATTCGGGATTTTATTTTTTAAATTGGTTTAACAAGTTACGGGAAAATTGATTTTCCATTTTTTTTTGCCATATTTCTGCTCGGTGTATCACTTTAATTTACAAAAATGAATAAGTAACTATTTTTCAATTCTGAAAAAAGTACCTGTACATATAATAGGAATCTTTCAATAAAAGAAAACAAACAAATAAATTACATTAAAAAATAAAAACAAAAAGCACAAATAAAAACAAGTCAAAATAATATAAGTATAGGAATGAAATTACGTACATTTTATAATCTAAAAATAGTTCAAATTTCATTGGATACATGGTATTTTGATTAAGTTGACACTTTTTTTTTTTAATTGAAAAGCTTTAGTGTGAAGAATATGGAAAGTCTCAATATTACACTGTTTAAAAATGTAAAGGAAGATGTTAACTAACCATATTTTCCCAATAAAATAGACTTATAAAAATGTTTGGCAGAATAAGTTATATTTTATACTTACAGCCCACTAAGCAGGTTTTCAAAATCGGAATGTTTTCGAGTTCACACTTAACAGGTTCTTTCCCTATGCTTTCCATTAATCAACATTGGGTGAATATGCTATTTGATTACATTGGTTTATTGCGAAAGGCGAAGAAAAAAATTTATTATAGTTTTAGTTTTTCCTGGGAAATTTCCGTATCAGTACCTGTGTCAAAAAAGTCACCAAATTTTGGCGACAACCAGGCAGTGGCGCAAGATGAACTGAAAAAATAAAAAATAATAAAAATTCAAAAGAAGACCAACTGGTAGAACTCGTAACAACTCCTATGGAATTTTTTTTTTAATTTTTTAAAAATTTTGTTAGTACAAATTCTCCATGGTGCCTTGGCGATAGAAGTTGGCGTGAACAGGTACTAATGAGAAAATATTTCTGTTTTTTTTTTTAGTTTTCTGGGATGACGATGGATTCCTTTTGCTCTGGCATATGGGATTTCATTGGTAAACGGAACAAACAAGCAGTTAATATTTCTTAACGAATGTTTCTAATGAAGGAGTCGAAATGACACATCTGTGCATATTCCTGGTTCTTACTGTTAAGAAGGAGCTGAGGGTTGAGAAGGAATCTGAAGAATTCGAAATATTACTCTTCTAGACGTCATCCAGTTGGAAGTGTTATCAAATTTTGTTATATCTAAAATAAAAATAAAAATAACTCATGACATAGGTATACATAAAAAGAAAAGAAAAAAATAACAAAAGATGTTCAATCAACGGCTGGCAAAAATCATGTAATTGAAATTGTGGAAATTTTGTCAGAAGAATAAAACTAAAAATCTATTCTCAAATTACTATTTAGACGAGCAACAGCAATACCATTTTCAAAGTCAAAATTCTTGATGGTTCCATTTCAACATTTGATGATTTAGCAAACAACATTTGATGTTTGTTAAACATTTTGAAACACATTTTGATGTTTTATGTTGGCTTCAGAGCAATTCATGATGGTCACCATCATCCAACATTTTCCGTTATGAGTTCATGGCTTTCGATATGCCAACAAACTTCCATCATTCCATGATGGAAAATGCTACTTTAATACTGCGACGGTTAACCATCTAGAGAAGTTTGATTCTCATGAACCAAAAATCCATGATGATCCGTGATGGTTCCAACTATACATTTCCATGATGGTTTGATGGGAATTCTTGTTGATTCTCAGGAAAATACCATCAAAACAATTTTTTTTTATGTTGGCCCATCAAAAATCAGTCCGAATCCCTACATTGGGGAGACAGTTGCTCATGATCGTTCCAACATTTGATTTCTAAAATACCATGATGGAAATTTCTGATGGTTCACAAACCATCAAAACAAGTTGCTATTCTTATGTTGGACTACCATAAATCGGTCCGAATTGCTACATTGGGTTGATGGTTAGTTATGTTAGTTACCATCCAAAATATAATGGTTCATGGTGGAATTATTGATGGTTACCATCAAGACAATGTTGGTCCATCAATGGAAAACCGTCAGAAATTTTGACTTGGGCAAACTCTGATCATGCCACCACCTTTTATGTCAATAAAAGCTAAGGAAAGGTTAAAATCAGTTCTAAAAAATTTTTGCCAGAAGAAGCAGGTGCTGTGAGGAAGAAAGGGGGAATTTAAAATTATCTAAGATAAGTTTCGATCAATATTCATCAAATCATCTGAAATTATCAAAGTTTTTTTTTTCCTTAAGTTTCTTTGTTTTATTTTATGGCAACTTCCTTAATTTGTCTCTTCATGTACATAACAATTTTAAATATTTTTATTTGTATATTAATTTTTTTTCTTCTAAAAAACTAATTTACAATATGAAGATTTCTGAACTATTCTTTAATAAAACTTATGCCTTCTCAAGACAAAATTTTTGATAGTTTTTCATTGATGGACCAACATAGGTAACCATCAATAATTCCCTCATGAACCATTATATTTTTTAATGGTAACCAACATATATAACCATCACCCCAATGTAGGAATTTATGATGGTCCAACATAATAACAACTTGTTTTGATTATTTGTTCATGTTGAACCGTCAGAAATTTCTCTCATAGTTTCTTAAAAATCAAATGTTGGAACGATCATGAACCACTATCACCCCAATGTAGGAATTCGGACTGATTTATGATGGGTCAACATAAAAAAAGGCCAGATTGTTTTGATGGTATATTCCTGTTGAATTAACAAGAATTTCCATTAAACCATCATAGAAATGTATTGCTGGAAACATCATGAACCATCACACACCATCATGGATTGTTGGTCCATGAGAATCAAACTTTTCTTGATGGTTAACCATCATAGTATTAAAGTAGCATTTTCCATCATGGAGGGATGGAAGTTTGCTGGCATATCAAAAACAATGAGCTCATACTGGAAAATGGTGGATGATGGCGACCATCAAACGATGTTCGGTTATCATGAATCGCGCTGAATCCAACAGAAATCATCAAAATTTTTGATGGGACCATCAAGAATTTTGTCTTCGGTTGAAGTGCTTTAAACAATTATATAAATGTCCATATCAGTAACTGTTTCCTCCATTTACCTACTATTATACCTAGAAACAGCTATAAAGGAATAAAATGTCATTTTCGTAGTTTAAAAATAGAAATGTATTATTATTAATTCGCTATGGATCGTAAAATAATAATTATTAATTTCGCAGTTGGGGTTAAATGTATTGGTTGGTTGGTTGGTGTCGTATCCTCTATTGAATCATATTTCACGGTGTGCTTGAATAGTTTTTGTTATTTCTATGGCATTAAATGAATACAAATCCTCTTCTGTGGGGTAGTTTAAGAGGTGAAGGCCTACAGCGACTGCAGTGCAGTTAAAAACATGATATGGTGTCAGTTCCACATTAAGACAGTTGCCACAGTTTTGATATTTTCTAGTCCCATCTGTAGAAATTTTCATGTTTTTATGATGTTTTGTTCTTAGTCTGATGAGAGTAGTGGCTGTCTTCCTATCGATGTCAAGATTAGTTATTTGATCGTGGGCTTTGATTTTAAAAGGGGTGAATAGTCTTGACTTTGCAAAAGCATTTGCATCTGCCAACGTGGTTGGGATTGTATTTTGATTGAGATCTCCGGCATTTTTAGCCAAGGAATCAGCTATTTCATTGAACTCTAGGTTCACATGGTGGGAATCCACTGCAAGAAACATTTTTTCCGGAGACGATGAAGTTCAAGTTGTTCTATGATATTCAGGATTAGGCTTGAGGTATCTTTGCTGATGACCTGTAAAGCAGACCTGCAGTCGAAAAACATCATGAAGAGGGGGGGATTGCCAGAGCCTCCGAAGAGGTTGGACTTCTGCCTGTTGGTCCGCGGGAGGTATTTTATTTCCCTCCTACCACCCAAAGGAGACCACAATTACTCTCAAACATTAACAAAGCTAGCCTTCAGTTTGTTAGTACTACTACGAGCAGATTATGGTAATTTTTTTTCAAAAATATAAAAAGGATTTAAAATTATAAATTGAAAGATAGTTATATGCTTACTAAGTTCCTGAAACACGAAAATATTCCTCACTAAAAAATTTTGGATTATTGCTCCGGCCCCACAACACCCCTATTTAAAACTAGAAGAGAAACAAAAGTTTAATTCAAGATGACGATGCTTGGACGGGACAAATCAAAGTATGAAATTGATTTAAATAAATTTTAAGATGAAAAATTTCAAAATAATAAGTGAAAATGGAAAAGCGCTAAAAGTAGCTAAAACCAAATTTGTCTCATGTAAACAATTTAAATAAAAAGTTGGAAATCAAAAACAATCAAAAACGAAATTCTAAAGATGTGCATGTTATCAAAACCAGCATTTCATCAGGGGACACACTGTCTGCTAACGCACTGGAGTCTTTCTGTAGTCAGTGGTTAAACCAAAAACTGACTGTGAACAGAGGCCCCATAATGAAAAAACTAAATAAGAAAATGCAATTCCTCATAAACTGAAATAAAGATGAGTATCCAAAGCACCTAATCATTGGGTATTCATCTTTATTTGAATTTTTGAGGTATTGTATTTTCTTATTTAATTTATACATTATGAGGCGTGGATTTTAAGTCTTGTCAAGACTTTCTTTGCAAGATAATAGCTACAGAATAATACTAAAACCTTTTCCAGATTCAAACTGTGTGTATATCCTCTTTGTGGCATTAGATCGGGCAAATAAACTGAAATATTTTAAATATTAATAAACTTTTCTAATAGTTGCCCATTTAGCGAGATTTTTCCATCTTGATAAAAAAAAATCAAAATCAATGAATAATTCAAACTTCTTTCAAAGTCTTTTGAACCCAGAAGCATTGGAGAAAATTTTTTGATATTAAAAAAATTGTAGCACAAGGTCTATTCACTTTCCCAAAAGTGTGACTTTCTTCCTATTGAGGTTTTGCGTCATTTTCAGAGTTAGCCTAGAGGGCGCTTGGTAAACTTGATCGAACAATTAGGACTAACTTTTCCAAACTCACTGCAATTATATAATTAAGTATATTTACTGTTATGCGATAACTATATATTTTATTCGATTGTGAAGTAAATTTAGTTCATTATTTATAAAATTAATGAATTACTTTGAATGAATCAAATTGTCTTCGAAAAACCACTTCAAGGAATTAAATAAAATAAGTGTACTCACATATTCCTGGCCATGGACACTCATATTCGTCGTCAATGGGTGAGATATGAGTTTGGAGTTTAACACACGGACTCACGAGCTTTACATTGCATCTCTCATCTTGCTCGTTTAGATACTCATTTGGTAATGGAATCTCGGGTCTATAAGAAAACAAACAATTAAGTACAGATAATGCACAAAGTCCGAAATATAAACTAGGTCTAGTTAAGTTCCACTGCCCGGTATACATGTGCCCGGTATGCCCTACATCAATGTATTTTTCAGGTCAAGTACCACTGTCCAATATGCATTTAACTGGTATTCCCAACATTGATATTTCTCCTAATCTGTCTTCAGCAGATATTAAAATATCGAATAAATATTATAATATCAACGAATAAATTAATATCAAATCGGATATCACAAATATTTCAGACATTCATCAAAGCGACAATGTGATTGCTGACATTCACCGGTGAAAGTCGACATTCTCTTGATTTCGGCCATTCACGGTAACACACACACACACACACACGCACACACACATATCTATCTATACATTTTTCCATGTCATGCAGATTTGAAATAACGTCACACTTTATTATTCTTTGCTGCACCAAAAACCAATTATAAATTTAATATTATAAAATTACAAAAACGTACTTTCTCTGAGTAGACATTCTTTTTCCCGAAGGTTTCGAATTTCAGACCCCTGAAATAAAGGGAGCAGTGCAATCTGGAAAATAGGGTCCCAATTGTTTGGTTGGGAGAGCGGCCTAAAGTTTGGACCCCTTAATGTTAATTTTACTTTTTGAGCATTTCGCTATATCTCGAAAGCATTTAAAGCGAATTGAAAAAATTTTGCACACAATTATAAAATTCGTTTACTTACTTACTTACTTATCCTCTACGTGCCTTTTGGCACTTAAGGCCTCTAGCATATCCCTCCATCGCCTCCTGTCTCTAGCAATAGATCTTGCTTCCTCCCAGCCAGATATTCTACATTCTTTTAATTCGCCCACAAACATGCGCTGGATGGTAAGTCTGGTTCTTCCTCTTGTTTTTTTACCATCTGGGGCCCATGTAAGCGCAACAGATGTAATTTTTTCTTTGGCATTCTAAGGATATGTCCGAGCCAGCTCCATCTTCGTTTCTTAATTTCATCTTCTATTGTTTTTATTTTAGCTTTCTTTAATAGATTTTGATTTGATACTTTGTAAGGCCAGAAAATTTTAAAAATAAATCTTAAACATTTGTTTTGAAAGGTTTCTAATTTTTGTATTTCGATCTTAGTCTGTTTCCAGGTTTCTGCGCCATATAATAGTACTGCTCTAACAATAGCTTTGTAAACAACTATTTTTGTCTTTATTTCAATATTTGACTCTCTCCAAAATTTAGGTAATCCTTTAAAACATGTTCTTGCTTTGATTATTCTCTGTCCAATATCTTCACTACTTCCACTTTTTTTTATATATCTACAATAGAATCTAAATAGCTAAATGACTCTATGTCATCTATTTCGTGATTTTCGATTTTAATTTTGTCATTTTTCTTTTGATTTATTCTCATTACTTTAGTTTTCTTCTTGTTTATGAATAAACCTACACTATTTGAATATTTGTTGAATTTGTCTGTTTTAAGCTGAAGGTCTGTACATTTGGATGAAAAAAGTACGATGTCATCAGCAAAATCAAAGTCTTCTAAAGTAGTTGTGAAATTTCACCTTATTCCTCTTTTTTCATCTTTCAAGCTGTTTCGCATAATCCAGTCTATCACCAGTATAAAAGGTATGTTTATTCAGAGAAGGTACGTTTTTTCGTCTGATTTCGTAACTTAAAATATCGTCTCCTATTATTAATTAGCATATTTGAGTTCATCCCTTCGAACCATTAAGAATGAGTCCTAGAACGTGAAGATCCGATCATTAGATCAAAAGTGGTCCGTTTTTTATTTTGCGCACTGTACATTGGTGCAAATTTAAAAAAATGTACAGGGAGCAAACCATAAATGCAAATCGTTCAGCGAATCTTATTAACAATAAAAGCCCAGTGAGCCGTGATGGCTCAGGGGATAGAACGTTCGCCTTCCAATGAGGTGAACCGGGTTCGAATCCCAGCAATGGGTGGTCGATACGAATTACTTGCACCGACCACGGTGCTGACGTAAAAAATATCCTCAGTGGTAGATGGATCATGGTTTAGAGTCCCCTTGCCGTCGGGCTAACCATGGGCGGTTTTCGTGATTTCCTCTCCATGTAACGTAAATGCCGGTTGGTTCCATCAAAAAGTCCTCCACAAAGGCAAAATTTCTCCCAATACTTGATCCACAAGTTCCCTTGTCTTCTGTATTGGGTTCAAAATTACAAGGCTACGGGGTTGAACATTAGCTGCAGTAAATCCAAACAATTGGGTCTGCTGTTCAACGATGGTTATAAAATAAAATAAAAGCTTAGCAATATTATGTTTACGTATACATTTTTAGAGTGGTAAAAAATCTTATTGTATATGACTTTTAGAGGATTCAAGGAATAAGCCACAGCAACAGAGTGGTTAAAAATGATGGCATTGGTTTGGAGCTTTTCTTATGTCCCAGGATCTAATAATAATTAGTAATTTATATAACTTACTGGCAACCTGGTCGAAACGCTCGATAAAGAAGGGCACCAACGATGGATCCTCCTTCTGAACGGATTTCAGCTCTAATCCGGGTATTTGCTTCTCTTAAAACCAGAGCATAGTTGTAGGAAGATCTTGCTCCGATCCACACATCCTGTACTCCCGGATCAGAAGGATCGAGGAGAGGCTTGTTGCTAAGGTAATATTCGAAGGGTATCTTCCCACCGAAATCTATCTGTAAAAAAATACTTCAGTTTAAACTGCTAAAGCTGAAACGGATCTTTTTTTTTTTTTGCTAATAAACTAAAAAATAATATAAATAAGAAAAGCTTTTTCACACAGAATATATTACTAAGCTTAAATATGTCATTCAATGTATGTAAGTCAGCGATTAAAATAAAGGGGAGGGTGCTTTATGAAATTATAGTATAATATAACAGTTTTTTCCCCCGGCTTTTCCTACCTTGTATTTTTTTTGTTTTTTTTTTTGTAAACGACTTATTTGGAATCGTCTAGGTAGGAATTCTTAAAGCAACTATAAAAATTAAATGAAAATAAGAAAAATTAATAACGAGCAGATATAATCTTGTCTGCAATTCATACAAGTTAAAATTATAAAGAAAACACGAAAATAATATAATAAAGATTAATGAAAGGAGAGGAAGAAAAAATATTAAAATTAATGTCATTTAAAAAAATCTTAAAAAGCAGGAAAAACAATATATTGAAAATATGTAATCTCGTCGTCAACTCACAAGATTATATTCGCAAAATGGAGTGCTTTCTAATCTGGTATTAAGATAGTCAAAGCACAGTATATAAATACAATAGTGTGAGGAATGAAGTTTAAAATGAAAATAGAACATATTAAGTAAGAAATATACGAAATAAAGCATATTAAGCAAAAAATAGAAAATGAATTTAAGGAAAATATAGACTAAACATTTAAATGTAATCTATAAAGCGACTAGCGAATTTAAATGAATTCCGTAATTTTTTAAGAATGATTTAAAATATTTTCGTAGTAGGTTTGCCAGATTGCAAAATATGAAAATAGAGGGATCTTTTATGGTGCGTTCTTACTGCAGCACTGAAGCGCGTTTGATTTGTTGATTACCTTGGATTGGAACCATAATGGATGTGCGAAAGGTAATATTATACTGGATAATTTAAAGCTTATAATTAATTCTTAACATATTCTTAACATATTCTTTTAATTCTATTAATTTTATTAAAAATGATATTTAAATAAATGGTTTTAGAAGCGTTAGAATTCCAAGTAATTAGTTTATTTATATTACAATTAAACTATCATTTCTTTCGTCGTATAAATCAACAATGCAGATTCCTTTTTAATACCTAAATCCAAAAAATTTTAATTAATTTTATCATCATGATTACGAAGCAATAATTCCTCGTGGCAAATAATATTTAACAAAATTTTATAATCTTGAAAAGTAAAAATAATTAAATAATCAAAAAAATCTAAAAAGAAGTTTAATATTAATTAATTATATAATATTGATTAATTATATAATTAATTAATTGTATAATTTGTTTCATCATAATGTAAAAATAAGTTAGCTAAGAGAGATGAATTAGAATTTCCCAATAATCGAAATCGCAATTCCGGAAATTTTTAAAATCACAGTAATAACTTAAAAGAACAGCTTTTAATTTAGAATGGAGAATGCTATTGAAGAGATCCTAGAAATCAAAAGTAGCAAAAGAATTAATTTTATTTTGCTTAATCGGTTGATTACTAGTGATAATCCAAGAAAAACCTTCTTTAATAATATTGTTAATATTTTTATTTAAGTGAAAGCTCGTTGACAAGGGTCATGAAATTTCTTGAGTCTATCTAACCATTTACGTTTATGAGTTATTAAACATCAAAATGGTTTCGGGACTTTATAAACACCCTGTATATTATGCCAAGAGAAAAAAATATTTTTTTGACATAACAAGGTTTTGGAGTTATCGAAGTTCGAGATATTGAGAGTATACTGTATTACAACAAATTCTTTTAATTATCTTTGTTTGATTAAAAATAGTGTTTAAATGTTTTTAGAAACATTTGAATTCCACATAATTAGTTTATGAAATCATTCTTTTTATAGTCAAAAATAAACAGTTTGAATATAGCAATTAAAACAGTGATAAAAAGAGGACTCACGAATTCTGAACACATGGGATCACCTTTGCTGTCCACTCTTTTACCGCCAAGAAAGACTGGAAGTTGATCAGCATCGATGTATTTCAATAGCAACTGGGAAGAATTTTCTATTCAAAGAACAAAAAAAAAATTTATATTCGGTTTGAATTATGAGATTTCGCACATTTACGTAAGATTTGAAACAACTGCGCGTGCTCGCATTTATTTTACGTTTTATTTATTGCTACGTATCCTTACGTTCTGTTGGCGTGGTCAAAGTCAAAGCTCCAAGCACGCTGAAAACAACATTCAACAGCTATAAGCTGTTGAATGTTGTTTTCTGTTTAAGCCTACTTTTTAACTTAGAACATTGACATGGAATGGGAATTTGAAGAAATATATTGATGAAATTTAGAAATAAATCGCGTGATATTACAACAATTCGTTAAACGAAGACATCGTCTACGTCAATTTGTAATGTTTGAGCCGTGATGGCTCAGGGGATAGAGAGTTCGCATTCCAATGAAGTGAACCGGTTTCGAATCCCACCGATGGCTGGTCGATACGAATTCTGCATCCGGCTTGCACCGACCACAGTGCTCACGCAAAATATCCTCAGCGGTAGACGGATCATGGATTAGAGTCCCCTTGCCGTCAGTCTAAACATGGGTAGTTTTCGCGATTTTCCACTCCATGTAACGCAAATGCTGATTAATTCCATCAAAAAGTTCTCCACGAAGGCAAATTTCTCCCAATACTTGATCCAGGAGTTCCCTTGTTTTCTAAATTGAGTTCAAGATTACAAGACTAAGGAGTGGAACATTAGTAGTCGTAAACCCAACGAATTGGATCGGCTGTTCAACGACGGTTATAAAATTTGAAAAAAAAAATGTATTGTTTGTTTTGATTTTTTAGTCAAAGTTAAAACGACATTCCACTACGCTAGTGTTTTGAACTTACAGATTTTTGCGAAATCTTTTATTTCAGCTGACGTAAGTTGGATTTTTTTCACGGGCGCATGCGTATTTCACCAGAATAGACGTATGCGGACTAAGAGTGCGCATGGGCAATTGCTTAAACACCTGCTTATGGGAGCTAACGTAAATTTGCGAAATTTCCCTAATGACAAGAATAAGTTTGCTGCTTTTAACAACAAAACTAATTTCACGGGAGAAGCTTAATAAAGAATTTTTTTGTACTAAAATGTTCTTGGTTGGTCACAAAATATTCTATTGCAATTGTGAAATAACATTACTTAATTTGTCAATTTAAAAAATAATTAGAACAAGGAGGTGACCCGTTTTAGGACAAAACCTTAAAACGAATACTTTACATTATTTTTAACAAGCGAAAATATTAATAATTTGATATTTAGAAATGAAAAAAGTATTTAGTATAGTCTTAGACTCTATATTCGTGGATATTTGGGTAGAATTAAAAAGTATTTGGATTATGACTATAAGGCAACTTAGAAAATTATTCATAGAAAGACAAAACTCATTTGGCTTATATTGCAAAAACTTTTTGGATGTTTGCAATTTCCTTGCATTTCATTGCAACTATTCCAAAATGTGCTTCTTTATTTGTTACGGTGCACTTTTAAAGTACTTTTTTTGTACAAAATAAACATTAATTTGAATAAACCACCAAAGAAAGGAAATACTTCACCAGATGTAGTTCTTTGATAAGTAAAATTGCTATAATGTGACACAAGAAACTGCTGTTACTCTTTTCTATAGGAGCACTATGATAACACATTTTTCTTACAATGTTCCACCCACCAGCTTTTGCAATCAAGTATCATATTATTTGTAGTCACCTCTCTTATAGTTAATTTTTTACCTTTCTTGCATGTACAATCTGAAGAACTACCTTCAGAATCACTCATTGTGATAAAAAAAAAACATTAAAAAAAAAACCTCAACTAAATAATTGATGGTTGACCTTGAAAGCTGGGTGCAGATGGCGCTGGCTATCCAAATTAGCCGTAAGACTTCCGGGTTACTACTTTCGAATGATTATTACGTCTAAGCTTGAAAAAACGCACCATCCAATATTATTATACTTGTAGTGTTCTCAATATAACACGTTATTTCAATTTAACTTCCAACTAAACAAACAACAAAATGAATTCGGAAGACTCCGCAAACTTGCTATAATACTACCCAAGAAATAACAAACGGCTCTATTTTACACAAATATCAGATAACACCCAAAACATGGCAAACCTTGCACTTTAATTATGCTTTGATATTAATTTTGTTAAATTTGTTTAAGGCTCACTATCTGTTAGAATTCATAAATTAAGGAAAACTTTTATGAATGGTGAAATTACGTGTAAATTTAAAGACGAATCACAATAATAAAAGTTCCAAGAATAAATAAGCCTGTTCACACATCGCCTCGTAGTCATAACATAAGCGGAGGGATACACCGGAAGTTTTCTAGATTTCTTCCGGTTTTAGGAAGCTTGTTATAGTTTACATTCAGTCAACCATCCATTCTTAGGCTATGCCAACGATTTCATAGGCAACAACAGCAGTGGTATATTTCCAAGTTTCGAATTCCATTGTTTTCGAATTAAATTGAGATCTTTCTGCATTAAAAGAAAAGAATTCTTTTTTCCTGTATCTACGTTAGCTAAATGTAAAAATGCAAAAATCTCAATTTTGAAAAAAGTGGAAATGACTGGTTTTTTGTACTTATCGATTCAATTATTCGATCAGCATCAATTAGAAGCATTGATTGTTCAAATATAGCTTTGATTTTGAAATTCTCTCTTTAGTCTATAAATTGATAGACAAATTATGAATGTGAAGCGTTATGATAGTTTTAAGTCTCAAAATCAGGTACTCCCTTTCTATGATTTTTTTTTTTTTTTTTTTTTTTTTTTTGACGAATAAGGATTTTTGACCCATAAAATATAGGGAGTAGCACCAATCTGGGAAATATTGCCCACATAGTTTGGTTAAGAAAAGCGATTCAAAGAGACTTCTTCATGTTAATTTCACATTTTGCGTAATTCGCTGTACCTCGAATAAAAAATTTTTGGCTATTATCATGAAACTCATTTATCCAAAGATAATTTCATGTAAAATATAATTTTTAATTAGTGATTTTTTTTGTTTTTATTATTTTATTTAATAATAGCAGAAAAGAATTTAAATTGTAAGGTGTACAAATTTTTACATCATTTTTAAGTGCGTAATTTTAAATGACAAATTAAGAAACTTAAACGAAATCAGCCGAATAGTTCTGAAATAATTGTTTTATTATTTTATTTAATATTAGTTGAAATAATTTTAAATTATGAAGTGTACAAATTTTTACATAGTTTTTAAATACGTAATTTTAAATGACAAATTACAAAACTTGAAAGAAATCAAGCGAATAGTTGTAGAAGAATAACGATTTTTTAAAATTGAATTACTACTCAGAAACATTTCATCTGATTTCGTTCAATTGTATTTTGTCATTGAAAATTACATTATACAAAAATTTTTATACCTTATGCTTCAAACATTTTTTTCGATTATTATTAAATAAAAATTAAAAAATAATAAATAATAATTAAAAATTATTTTTTACATAGAATTTTCCTTGGATAAACATATTTTATAATCGTGTGCAAACATTTTCAATTCACGAAAAGTTCTTGAGATATAGCAAAATGCTCAAAAAGTGTAATTACCATTATGAGGCCAAAACTTTGTCTCGCTCTCCTGACTAAGCTATAGGGACCATATTTCCCAGATTAGAGCTACTCTTTATAATTTGATAATAAGGAATCCAAATCCACTGAAAAAAGGGTATGTTTATTTGGAGAAAATAGGTTTTTGTGTCTGGCTTTGTAACTTAAAATCTGCACTAACTAAATAGCATATCTGAGTGACATCACCTCCGAGAACCATTAAGTTAGAGTCCTAGTATATGAAAATCTGATTATTAGCTCAAAAGTTATTTTTTCACGCACCGTAGAAGTAAATTGAAATGACTGAACTAATTGAGAAGTAAATTGAATTGAAATTATTACGAAATTAAAACATCTCTGTTTAAGAGTGCTAAAAGTTATTCAGGGTGATTCTTTCTTTTTTCGCACACTATAGAAATTAATTGGATTGAGTGATTTCTTACCTCTTGAAACAACATGGAAATTTCTTAGGAAAGTATACCGACAAATTGGCCTTATTATGTTGAAAGCTTGGTAGAAATAAAACGGAGCTGAAAAGGAGAGAATAATTATTAAGACATGAAAAGGAACAAAATATTGTTGAAATAAAATGGTGCTGAAAAGGAGAGAATAATTATTAAGACATGAAAAGGAGCAAAATATTATAGAAATGAAATGGTGCTGATAAGGAGAGAATAATTATTAAGACATGAACTCAAACAAATTAGAGTTATAAAATGGAGTTGAAAAGGAGAGAATAATTAAGACATGATAACGATCAAAATATGGTAGAAATAAAATGGTGCTGAAAAGGAGAGAATAATTATTAAGACATGAAAACGAACAAAATATGGTAGAAATAAAATGGTGCTGAAAAGGAGAGAATAATTATTAAGACATGACAACGAACAAAATATAGTAAAAATAAAGTGTAGCTGAAAAGGAAAGAATAATTATTAAGACATGAAAACGAACAAAATATGTTTTAGCATTAATTTATTTTTAATACCTTTACTTTTAACTTTTACTTTGCTCGTATAAGGAGAGGCCCCTCAAAGAAAAGGTTCGATATGCATTATAACGAGCCCATTTTGATCTGTTAAATTACACTTTATTATTTTTAAGTGTGTTACTAATTACATTAATAATCTTTAAGCCACTGTTGATTTTAAATCACAGCATACACCTATATTTTCTGTTTATTTATTAATTTGCTTCAAATGGAATTCGAATAAATCAGTGCTTTAAAAATTACTTTTTAACAAGGTAAGATATCCTTAATTGTGCACTTTTTATGAAAAGTAATAAAATAAAATTAGGGTAACTAATGTTGGATGCTTTTCATTTTTTTTAACATTACAAATTAGATGTATCAGTACAATTCATAGTTATTCTGATTGCCTCCATTTGTCCATTCTTTTAAAAATGGCGTCCTCCTTAAAACACCTTTTTTACTTCTAAATATACATAACAATAAAACTATATATTACAATATTTCATTCATTAACTGCTTACATTTAATTCTATTCGAGCCGTGGTGGCTCAGGGTATAGAGCGTTACCTTCCAATGAGATAAATCGGGTCCGAATCCCAGCGATGGCTGGTCGATTCGAATTTCACACTCGACTCTCACTGACAGCAGTGCTGACGTAAAATATCCTCAGTGGTTGACGGTTCATGAGTTAGAGTCCCCTTGACGTCAATCTAACTGCGGGAAGTTTTCGTGGTTTTCTTCGCCGTGTAACGCAAATTCGGATGAGTTCCATCAAAAAGTCCTCCACAAAGGAAACTTTTTCCCAATACTTGAGCCATGAATTCCAGTGTCTTTTGGATTGGGCTCAAAATTACGAGGCTATGATGTTGAACATTAGTAGTCGTAAACTCAAAAAACTAGGTCGGCTGTTCAACGACGATTATGAAATTTAATCCTACTCAGTTGTAGTTGAATCATATTAACAGGGTCTTAATAACTCACTCAAATCTGAATCTTGAAGTCTATTTATTTGTGAAATGAATTGGCTCTCAAGCGACACTCATTTAGCACTGCATTTTCATATTATCACCATAGCAGTTTGGAATGAAGTATCGAAAGATTAAAATTTATTAAGTATAGTTGAATTTGTTTATCAAGAGCACATATTTAACTTTTTTAAATTGTTTGCTTTAATGTTAAAATGCCTATTAAAACCCTGTTATTGTTAACATAAACTGCTGTTTGTAGAAAATGCAACACCATGAAGGAATCATCAGAATCAAATGAAATTCGCAGCAAATGTCAATTATAGGATATTATGCAAATTAATAAAGTTTCAGAGCCATCGCGCGTGCGTGGCGCGCGCAGCGCCCTCTGAATTGATGCTGAAAGCGTATAAATAAAGTGCTGTAGCGGGACGTTGAAAATAGTCTATGATTATTTGTTAGTGGCAAACGTTTAGTGAGACCTGAGTATGCCTCCACGACGGAAGAATAAGAAATTCAAGCAACTTACGGAGTTTGAACGAGGGAGGATAATCGGCCTTCGAGAAGGAGGATTTTCCTATCGCGCAATAGCAGCTCGTATGCAGCGGAACAGTTCCACAGTGATGCGAGTTTGGAAGCAGTGGACCGACGAGCACCGAACAACTCGAAAAACAGGCACTGGACGACAGAAGGTGACGTCAGAGCGCGATGATCGACACCTGCTCCGCATGGCGGTGAATGATCGCACAGCTTCCTCCAGGCAGCTGGCAGCACATTGGTCTACTGCTACAGGTGTACAATTGTCGGCTTCGTCAATTCGTCGTCGTCTGCTGCGCCGTGGATTGCGTGCAAGGGTGCCATTATACAGGATTCCCCTCACGGCGGATCATCGACGGCTGCGTCGGCAGTGGGCTCTTGAGCACAGAGACTGGCGAGCTGATTGGCACCAAGTTGTCTTTTCAGATGAATCACGCTTCAATTTGTGGACCCATGATGGCCGTGTTCGTGTTAGACGTTATGCCGGTCAACGCTGCCTTCCTGAGTGTATTATTGAACGACATAGTGGTCGAACACCCGGAGTTATGGTCTGGGGTGCGATTTCGTATCATGGACGATACAATTTGATACGAATTGAGGGTAATCTCAATAGCAACAGATACGTCCGTGAAGTGCTACAGTCCGAAGTCGTTCCTTTCCTTCAAAGCATCCCTGGAGCTATCTTTCAGCAGGATAATGCACGCCCACATGTTGCGCGGACTGTTAGAGACTTCTGTTCAGCACAACGCATGCAACTTCTTCCTTGGCCTGCTTATTCGCCGGATATGTCGCCTATTGAGCACGTGTGGGATATGGTTGGTCGGCGTCTCACTCGTGATCCGCGTCCTGCAGTTTCCAAAGACGAACTTTGGTTGCGCATACAAGCGATATGGAATTCTCTTCCTCAAGCAGATATTCAACATCTGTTTGACTCCATGCCACGTCGTATAGCAGCACTTATTGCAGCGCGTGGTGGCTGCACCAAATACTGATTTCGGACGCTTAATTTGTTTCTTTTGTTTTGAAAATTTCATCATTTATTTGTATCAGTACAAGTCGTTTCTGCATTAAATTTCATTTGATTCTGATGATTCTTTCATGGTGTTGCATTTTCTACAAACAGCAGTTTAGATTCAATATAATGAGGAACTTCTTAAAAATTATTTCACTGTTATGTTCCAAGGAAATTTCAATCATATTAGATTAAAAAATTAAATAAAAAAAAAACCTATTTTTTTAAACATTAAATTAGTCTTGTTTTCACTTTATCGATGTCATTTTTGATAGTTTTGACCAACTAAACATGCTCGCCTAGGGATCATTTGTCAGCAAATTCATTTTATAATTACCAGTGTATATGTTATTGTGAATGACCGAAGACGGTGGTTGTTGACTTTCCCGGTGAATGTCAACAATCATATAGTCGCTTTGGTGAACGTCCAAAATATTTGCTATATACAATTTAATATTAATTTATTTGTAGATATTATTATATTTTATTCGATATTTTAATATCCACTGAGGATAGATTAGAAGAAACATCAGTGTTCGGAGTACCGGTTAAATGCATACTGGGCAGTGGCACTTGACCTTAAGAAGTCAATGATTGCATACCGGGCAGTGGCACTTAACTAGACTTAGTATATATTCCGGACTCATACCAAAGCGACTATGTGATTTGATTTTATAACCATCGTTGAATAGCTAACTCCATTTTTTTCGGTTTAGGAATACTAATGTTCAACTCCATAGCCTTGTAATTTTGAATCCAATCCAGAAGACAAGGAAACTCCTGGAGAAATTTGCCTTCGTGGAGGACTTTTTGATGGAGAAAACTCACATTTGAGAAATGTGGAGGGGAAAACCTCCCACGGTTGGCCTGACGGCAAGGGTACTCTTACCCATGATCCTCTTACTATTAAGGGTATTTTATGTCAGCACTGTAGTCGACGCGAACTGGGTGCAGAATTCGTATCAACAGGCCATCGCTGGGTTTCGAACCCGGTTCACCTCATTTCAAGTCGAACGCTCTATCCCCTGAGTCACCACTGTTAACGAATGTAGGATTGTCAACAACCACCAATTTCGATCATTCATGGTAACAAAGACACGTGACGAATGAATGAAAATGGCGGTTGCGCTGCGTATAGTATTAAAGAGCGATTATAAAAGAATAATTTTTTACCATTAATAATGAAAATATGTTTCCAAATTTCTGGATAGCTGTCTTGCAGTAATCTCAAAAGATCAAATCCCATTTCAATAACTAAAAAGGAAAGAGATGGTTTATAAATGATTGCTCATAACATATATATATTTAAATATATATTAAAGGTGCTCACCGCATGCCCGTACACATTCCCGGAGTGAGAAACAGTCCATGTCAACTATGAAACTAGCTTCGTTCAATTCCCTTCCACACTGCAAATAGATTCATTTAAACATAGGATAAATAACCTTCATACAGTTTCTGGCTAAATTATTAAACGCACTATAAGATTCAATACAGCTTTATTGTTTTTACGTGGCTGAAACTGGTTTGCATTTGTTAACGTCTGTGTATCAATGCGTCGACATTGTAATACGTTAAAAATAAATACAAATAGGAAGTATATAAAAAAAATCCCCTGAATAAAAACCCATTACTTGTCTATTTAAATATAAAAGTATTGTAGACAAACTCGTGCAAAACATGTCATTATTAAAACACTACAGTGCGTCTAATGATTTGATCTAATTATTATAAAATACTAATGTAATACCTGATGTAATAAATATTCTATTTTTGTATAATATATCGTCTAATTTATCCTATCGTCAAATTTATGTTATATATCGCCTGATGTAACTAATGTATACGAACAATGTGCGCCTAATGTACACGAACGTAAACAGGTGCAAACCGGTTTCAGTCGCGTAAAAGCAATAAAGCTGTGTAGTATCACCTGATAATTAACCCACAGGCGATTGAGCAAAGAGGCAAAATTACGAGAACATTTCTCTCCAATACACTATTTCCCTATCTAATAACATGGGAAAACCGATTTTGCTATGTGAAAAAGACTGCTGTTTAAAATACAACTTCTTACGTGCAGAAGCGTCAGGGGGTTAAGATGTCGCATAGAATCTTATAGTGAGTCTACTAATTTGGCCAAGGACTGTAAGTGAGTACAATCATCAAGTTTCAAATACTGAAACGAAAATTTGGTACCCGTCATAGAGTACATACTGAAAAGAAAATGGATTGGATTATCCCGTCGACCATTTTCGAAAAACCCGGTACTTATCGCTAAAAGGTAGCCTCTGCGCCAATAACCGCACATTTTATCCCATTTACTGTGTATTCCTCTACCACGCGAGTTAGTTTTCTTTAGCGTGTTGAAATATAGTTTTACTCCTCTGCAAAAGGATTCGAATTTGAGATTTACTTAGCTTCGAAGATATTATTATTATTAAACAAAAGAGAACACCACGAAACTACCCGAATACACTTGGATTCGTATTTAAACGAATTTATGTGGCGGCGACTGCACAATGATTTGTTTGTTTGCGCTTTAAAAGCTATCAAGAATTTTTGGCCGCAGAAATGATTAATAGTAATATACATATATGGTTAATTTCAAGAATAATTCGATGCGTAATCATAAAAAAATAGAGGTTTTTACTTTGTTTTGATTCTTTTTATTACACTTTTTTATTACGTATTTTGACACTTTCATTTTTTTGTTATTATTATTTCATTGCTATTTGATAAATTTAGTGTGTTTAGAATGTTTATTTTGGAAATTGCTTTTCATTACGATGACGCCAAAGGATTTGCGCATTTTCGCGAACGCTGACAGGTTGACGGGATAATTCCAAAGTACCGAAAGTTTTGGATTATAGGGAGGTACTTTATTTACGTCGTACTAGAGCAGCACGATGGGCTATTGGCAACGGTCTGGGAAACATCCCTGAGGATGATCCGAAGACATGCCATCGCAATTTTGATCCTCTGCGAAGGGGATGGCTTCCCTGCTTTGGTAGCCCGACGACCTGCGGGAAGTCAAGCTCTTTACTGCAGCACAGTTTAACGAGGACCGATACCGCGCACCCTCGGTCCCCACGCAGAATGATCAAAGTGGTCACCCGCCCGCTTACTACCAGCAGCCAGTGATGCCTGACTTCGGTGTTCTACTGGGAGCCGTGTCTTAACGATCAGTCCACTGCGGGACCGGGAAATTTTAGAGAAATGTGCAAAAGGGAAATTCCATCCCAATAACTTGTTTGCATTTTGATATTTTGAATTCTGCAATTGAAACTGATATCTGCAATTGAAACGCATTTAGGTTTTCTTAAACTCACTTTTTCTATAATTTAAATTGCTTACTGAAATGAAAGCATTAAAAAGCTTTTCCTGTGGTGTATAGTGTCTCCTATGCTCTCTCCATATTATGGATGGTTGACTGAATGTAAACAATAACAAGCTTTCTAAAACAGGAAGAAATTTAGAAAACTTCCGGTGTATCCTTCCGCTTATGCTATGCTTACGAGGCGTTGTGTGAACAGGCTTAATATTCTAGGGAGTTTAATTATTGTGATTTCTGTTTAAATGAACGCGTAAAATTTTACCAATCATAATAATAATTATAAATTACCGCGTAAATCGGTAATTTATAAATTCTATCAGGTGGTGAGCCTAAGAAAATTTAAGAAAATTAATATTACAGCAGCTTCCTTCTATCCTTTTTTAAGAAAAAAATGAATGAATAATAAAGATCGTAAACTTGACAATAAAAAGAATTTAAAAATACGTAAAACATTGAGAACAGTTGTAGAAAACGATGGGAAATGCTTTATTGTGGAATTTATAACTTTTTCATAAAAATGTGGTGCATATCTTTGTGAATTGTAAAAATGTGTTGTTCTCTTAAAAATGTGTTGCATTTATAAAAATATGTTCCGTAACTTTTTCCGTTAAATTGACGTGTAATTGGGACGAATATTTACCATCATTTGATGCTACAGATCCTCATGGCACAAATCAATATAATCGGACCTAATTTTGTTCTCCATTATACATCGTACCAAAAACAAGCAGAGTTAATAAAAAAAACATTTTTTGTGTTGATATTTTAAAATTTTTTCGATTTCTGAGTCACATTTCAGATGTTAAAAATATTTTTAAACTCGAAAAAGTCTTAGCAGTTTCAAACTGCTACAATTTTTTCAACAACCAAAAACAAGCAATTTTTTAATTTTTATTTATATATTTATTTTGCATGGAAAACAGTTGGGACTAATTTTTGTCTTTCTAGACTTAGAGTAACATAAAAAGTTTACGTACTTTAATCGGATTCCTAATTAATCAAGTATACATACATAATTTTAACCAACAATTATTGGTATTTGTAAAAACGCATTTATTTGCATCCTGAATGCATAGTTTGTCTACCTAAAGTGAGAACTCCCCTACCTACTTGTCTGGGCCTGTGGCGGTGACTATGGTAATGAGGTATAACTATTTCAAGTCGAGGTGTAGAGTCATTGTTTAGGACAGGTTTTGGTTTGGGTCGGCGAGTGAAAGGGAATTTTTTTCTTAGGCTTATTGAGTTAAACCGAGACAGAAGCGAAGCTACCCTCCCTGAAATGCGCTATTCTTGTTTCCATAGCAGCAGACGGCCTCAGACTTTGTGACGGGGGGAGTTCTTACCGTAGACAAACCGTAGTATAGTAAAGAGAAGACATAAATTACCTTTTCACTCAGTTTCTTCAACCTTTTTACATATTTTTCTATTTCATATGAACATAGCCGGATTACTTCAAACTCTGTCATGGATACAGCAAATCCTGTTAAACAAGAGAGTAACACCATTATGGAGTAATCAATACATCATAAAATGCTGGAAAATCCGGATCCGAACCCTGATTCTGGGGAAAAGGAGTGTATTTTTTTTTTTTTTTTTTTTAAATCAATCGGTTTTAAAGTAGGAGCAGAATTTTATTAAGCGAAAAAAAATTTTTTTTTAAACGTTTCTTTCTCAGATAAATTTTCTCACCATTAGGTCGATAGATTAGTCGGAAAAAATAATCTAATAATCATTAATTATAGATCAGGGGATAGAGAAAGTCCGGCGGAGAAGAAATTCTGGCATGAAACCCATTCATTCGGTTTAATTTATTTTCAATTAGTATTTTTTACTAAATATGTCGTAATAAGAACTATAATTTCAACAACAAGAGTTTTCGATTAACTGCTACCATATGAACCAAATAAATGATTTAAATACCATATGTTTTGGATAATTAACCAGAATTATGTTTCTTTTTTGCAGGAAATGCTATTACCATTCAATGTCAGAATTTCTTCTCCGTGTAATGCACCGTATTTCTAAAAACTGATGTTGTTTTGTTCCGCGTGTTAAGGTAAATATTTAAATAATAATTTTTTTTTTCGTTGACTTCTCATGTTACTTACAATAAAATCATTAATAGAAATTTTTTTCAATTATTACAAATCATGTATTCATCAAAAAAGTTCTTAACTTTTTTTTTAAATCGATTTGATTGTGTCTCAAAAAAGAAAAGAAAAAAAAAAAAGAAGCATCATTGAAGTTGACTTGTTCAGGATCAATATTTTTTAAATTAAAAAGAAGAAAAAGAAAGCAATATTTTGTGTAATTTTTATTTTTCTAATTAAAAATTTCTAGTTTTTAAATAGAAATTACTAATTTCTAATTAGAAACTACTAATTTCTTATGAGGAATTACTAATTTCTAATGAGAAACTACTAATATCTAATTAGGAACTGCTAATTTCTAATTAATTAAGAAATTCGAAACTACTAATTTCTAATGAGGAATTACTAATTTCTAATGAAAAATTTCTAATGAGAAACTACGAATTTCTAATTAGAAACTACTAATTTCTAATGAGAAACTACTAATTTCTAATTAAAAACTACTAATTTCTAATTAGGAGGCAATATTTTTAAATTAAGGATTAGTATTTTGAGAAATTGCTAGTATATTTAGAAAGTAATATTTATTTTATATTATGTAGTATGCATGCAGTTTCAAATTGTTAGGAAAAGAAATTACCATAAAGATCTGCTCGACCCAGTGCAATATAACCATAAGGAGTTCCATCTTTTGACTCTCCTACGTATGACTGGAAATTATACTTGACCGCCACCTACGCATTACAAACATTTCAAAATTAAATAGTTGATTAGGATCATGAAATATTACCGATACCACAATACCGATGTTTAAAAATATATTAGCATGGCTCTAAACAATAGTGATTTTCAAAATTCTTTAATTCCCAGAACATAAATTTAATACCACTATTATAAATTTATTGAACAATATTTATAACAGAATTTTTGAAAACAGAATTCGAGCTTAAACATTTTAAGTTATGTCGTGAACCAGTTTCGCGAACATGCATTTCAAATATCTGAAAGCTCTTTAATTATTTCTCTAGAAATATGAAAAATCTCATAATATTCCATCTAACTATTTTTGAATTATGACAGAGAAGCAAGTTTAGTAATGATTTTTTGAAACAGCGGTGACGGTGGTCAATAATTTTTTTTTTTTTTTTTTTACTGTACATCGAACTTCCACATTCAACTTGGTATTGCTTTCGCAGTCTTTCAATAACGGAAATGCGTTTAAAATTTATAAGTTTCTTCGGTATGTGATTCGCGATCGCAACGCTTGAGTATACCCTCTAGCGGAGCCTGAAAATATCAGGCACTTATTTATTAAGGTTTCATTTAGTTTTATCATAATCATTGGCAGAGTCGGACGCTATTTTCTTAGTATCATTCATTCAACAAGAAGCAAAATTTCCCGAAGGAAAAAGCAGAAGAACTTGAAAAAACTAGCCAGAACATTGGAAAGTCTTTTTGAAACAGAACACGCCAAACATTTGAAAGCAATTTCTCAATAATTTCTACTTTTCTATTATTAACAAGCTTGTAACCGATAACTTCCGATTTCGTGATCGCATACTGTTACAGATGCATGTATTACGGTAAAAAAGAGAAACAATGAAATATGAAAAAAATGGATAAATATGGCAACCGAAGCTGACGTTTTCAGGGGGTACCAGCTCCGAAAGTCATAAAAGCAAAACCTTTTCTATCGAGAGAGCACGACAAAAAGTCTAAAATTGCTCTCTCTGTACCCCCAAAGGTTTTGCCGAAGTCCAGGAAAGGAATATAATACAAAATATAAAATACATCAAGCAAATACAAAATAATAAAAAGAAGGCAAATACATAAGAATAGTACGTACAAAAGCTTACTTGAAACAAAAATCCTATAACCAGATAACGCAACTGACTGCGAGACATAAATAAATTGTAATAAACATAAAAACAACACCCCTTTACCTGCTCAGTAGAAAGAAAAAAAAAGGACAGAAGTTAAGAAAGAGCCAGAAAATAGTGACATCACTAAAAGTAAAGCTTGACCGAGGTAACTCGATCAAGACTTGGATTTTGCCTTATTACATAAAAAAAACTAATAATTCTCAATCATTTTATTAGTTTTAAAATCAATATTACAGAAATTAAAAGGAAAACCATTATTTTCTAATATTTTTCAAAAATTACTAGTTGCCTCTTGAAAACTTAAAACATTATTGCAAATTTTATTAATTCTAAACAATTGAGAAAAAACTAAATTTTTGAAAATTTTACTGCAAAAATTAGTTTCAAAATTATAGAAAAAATAACTTTAAAATTGAAAGTCTTTCTTTTATCATAAACACCAGTTTTAATTTCTTTATCAACAATATCAATTTTAAAATCTAAATATTCAACTTTTAAGCAATTTTCACTAGTCTTCTTCAAAACCAATTCTTTAGGATAAAAATTAAAAATAAAATCATAATTATCACAATTAAACAAAATTAAATCATCAATATATCTAAAAGCTTTAAAATCATTAAACTCACTAGATTTAGCTTCAAAAAAATATAAAAAAAATATTAGCAAAAGCATCAGAAAAAGAATTACCTTGCGGAATCCCTATATTTTGTTTATAAAAATTAAGGCCATTAAAAAGTACATTTTCAAAAAGATTAAACCTACAAATATCCATCCAATAAGATTTATCAATATTTTCATTAAATAAATATGTATCAAAAATGCCACTACAAATATCAATTATTTGTGCATGTGCATACTGGTGTACAAAATTTGTACACCAGTTTGTTGTCATATCAAAAACCATGAAAGCATAATGGAAAATTTAGGAAGATGGGGACCATCATAAATAGCACTGAAACCATCAAAATGTTCTGATGCCATCAAGAATTTTGACGTGGGAGGCGCCCCTGTTGGCAAATGTTTACAAAGATGTTTTATGCCATTAGCTGCACATAATATTTATTAACTTTTTTAAATAGAGATTACAACATGTAGAATATTACAAAAGTAATAATTTACTCAATCATCTGATCGAAAAACTTATTTAAAGAAAAACAAATTTGAAAAGAAAAACAATCACAGAGGAGTTTTTTCTGAATGTCATTGTTAAAAGCATCACTTACCTCCGGCACATTGAAATCTTCTACAATAGTGTCTACCTTAAATACAGCTCTATATGCCAGGAACTAAAAAAAAAACAAATATGCATTTCAGTGGTAGAAATTAATATTTTTTCAATTGAGAGTGAAAAATTTAACGTAAAAACTGTATTAGTAGTCGATACCTGTTCGCTTTTTTTACGTGTAATAATTGCTAGTAAAAATGTTTCTACGAGCATTCGTAATTCCCCGTCTTTACGGAAGTTTGTAATGAACAGAATAAAAAAAAAAAAATTGGCTGTAATCAATGAGTACTCGTATAATAGTAAGTAGCAGATAAACAATAAATTTGACTTTTAGAAGCAGAATAAAGTTTATAAGCGAATCAATAAATAAATCGGCTAAACAAAATTAAAGAGCTAATTGATAATTAGCTAATTAATTAATCGGGAAATCACTGAATCAACAAATCATATAGTCTATGAAACAGCGAATGAATGAAAGATTGATTAGCAAAAAAATCAAATAAATTAGACCAGTATATTAAAGAAACATGTAACAAGTTAAAAATCATCTAATTAGCATGAATAAACAAATTAACAAGTCAATAAGCAAGAGTCAATAAGCAAGTCAATAAATCATTTATAAAATTAGCGAATAAGCAGATCACTGTTTCTTCGAAACAATAAGAAACAATTAGAATATCAAAAAATTAACGAATTAGCAACGCAGCCAACCAATGAAGCTGCGAATCAATAAATAAGCGAATCAGCTGGTCGTGTAACCACTGATTTGCTGTTGCTGTGATTTACTTCTACACTGGTATTACATGAGTCAAGGACTTCCTTTTATCAGTTATTATTTTTAAGTTTATAATTTTATTTTCACATCTGATCAAAATACTTCATTATTTATTTAATATTTCGATTATTTTTAAGAAATTATGCAGGTAAAACATCAATGGGGGAAAAATAACAAAATTTAAGATAATACACGTGCTACTGTGAATGACCGAAATTGGTCGTAGTTGACTTTCACCGGTTAATGTTCAGAATCACATAGTCGCTTTGATAAATGCCCGAAATATATATACTAGGTCTAGTTAAGTGCCACTGCCCGGTAAGCCCTACAACAATGTTTTTTAAGGTTAAGTGTCATTGCACAGTATGCATTTAATCGGTACTCCGAACACTGATGTTTCTTCCAATCTATCCTCAGTGGATATTAAAATATCGAATAAATATAATAATATAAACTAATAAATTAATATCAAATTGGATATAACAAATATCTCGGGCATTCACCAAAGCGACTATGTGATTGTTGACATTCACCGGTGAAAGTCGACATTCTCTTGATTTAGGTCATTCACAGTAAAATATGTATTCTAATAATTACGTGCACATCGAAGAAATTAAAAGCCTGTGCATTTATAAAAATATTTCATTACCTTCGAAGTTCTCTTTTCAAAATAAAATAACTAATTACAGCAATATCGAACACCATATTTTTATATAATCATTCTCAAAGTTTTTTCTTTTTCGTTTATATTTCTATGATTAATATGTTCATAATTAATGATAAACTTTATTTATAAAGTCGGAAATTCTACTAAAAGAAGGTCTACCATTTTAGGTTCCATTGCAGAAAAGCATTGGGAATCGTTGCCCAGACAGCCAAATTTCATATAATAACTTTAAGGGCTACGTAAATACGTTTATTTTTTCAGATATGTCTCAATTATTTATGGGGGGACCTCCCATAACAAAAGATTTGAACGTAAAATATGTTGCAACTTTCATAAATAGATGCGATTGCTTTTAAATAAGACGATTAGGAAATTAAAGACACACAGTATCCTTTTCGTATTGTTTTCTGAGATTTACGTTTCTGCTTTGACCTTCATAATTTTTATGAAATGGAAATTGTTTTCCTAATATTTAAACCATTAATAAAGGTGTTTTGTTTTCTTTCTTCTTGTTATTTTTATCATTTAAAAGTCTGGCTATGAGATTGAGAAATAATACAGGAGTGTTTTTGCTCCTTCGTGAATACTTACCTCACGGAAAACCATTTCACATTTTCTCACGTTATAATTTCTGACTGAAAATAAAATAAATAGTTTAATAACATCGTGTTGCAGTTATAGATATAAAAACAAAAACTTTACAGTAACATATATCAAGTTCAGGGTAGGGTACACAAAAAATAAATGGATTACCCAGAAGTATAAGATCAGATTTTCACGTACTTGGACCCAATATCAATGGTCTGTTTCAGTAACCTCAAATATGTGTTGTAATTACAGTTATCAAAAAAACTTACAATAACATATATCAAGTACGCAAAAAATGGATTACTCAGAAGTATAACTTTTGATTTAATGATCGGATTTTACGTACTAGGACTCAATATCAATGGTCTATTTTAGTAACCTCAAATATGTGATGTAATTACAGTTATCAAAGAAACTTACACTAACATATATCTAGTTCAGGGTAGGGTACGCAAAAAATAAATGGATTACCCAGAAGTACAACTTTTGATTTAATGATCGGATTTTCACGTATTAGGACTCAATATCAATGGTTTGAGTCAGGGCTCGAAAAACCACCCGTCCGCCCGTCCTCGGCTGTCAAAAATTCCCCGCGGACAACGAATTTCTCGAATGCGACGTCCGCGCGGACGGCCATTTTCCCGTTAATGTTGGTGATACATTTTCAATTTTTGTTATCTTACAAGAGTCTAGCGCCTCACTTCTAAAATGACCCTCTAATCTAGAAATCCCGTACAGCAACATACTGCGCATGGTGGAATTGATGTTTTCTCTGTCTCCCGTACTGCAGCCGTTGAAAGGGATTTTTCAGCAATGAACTTACAAAAAAAAAAAAAAACCATTACGTACTGATCTTAAATAAGAAGCGTTAAACGCAATTATGAACATCTACCTAAATGGAAAACCCCTTTCCAATTTTTGTGTAGAAACCTCTGTAATTCATTAGCTTGATTGTGGAACTGGCAAACTTCATATTTGATTCATTTAAAAAAACGCAGTACTCTCGGATAAATTGACATTCCAGATAACTTGACATTTGTAATTTAAATTATTTTATGAAATAAATAAATTATTTAATAAAAGAAATAAATTATTTCATAAAAGAAATAAATTATTTTATAAAAGAAATACTAGGTTCCTATTAGTAACCTGGTATTCCTTTTATTACTGTATAATGCAATCCCAGTATTTGTAATCCAAGTAACTACTAATTCACGGTGCAATTTATATAAATGTTTGTAATAAATAAGAGAAAATTATATTTTTATTTATTTAGAAGCGACGGGTTAGTTTCAAAGGAGGACAGGTACATTGTTGGACAAGCCGTCCTCGGGGACGGGTAAAATTTTTGAGTTTTTTCGAGCCCTGGTTTGAGTTAGTGATCTCAAATATGTAAATTAGTTAGAGCATATAATATTTTAAGTAATGAAAGCAGACTCAAAAGTATACTTTATCTAAATAAACATATGTTTTTTCTTCTTCAAAGGATTGGGATTCGGGATAATACAATATAGGAGAGCCGTGACGGTTATAAAAGAAAAATATATATGTAGGAGTATTTATTATTCCAAAATATAGGAGTAGTCCGCAGTAATAAGGTTTTAATGGTTTCGTCAAGAGAACTATCAAAATTTGTAATTTTTGCGAATTTCGTCATATCTCGAGTACTTATGAAGCAAATTGAAAAAATTGTACACAGTTATAAAATGAGTTTATTCAAAGATAACTAGGTATAAAAAACTATTTTTGATATTTTTTTTTTTTGATAGTCAGAAATGTTTGAATTTTAAGATATGCAAATTTTAATGCTATTTTTTAAGAATGTAATTTTATAAAGCAAGATACGAAATTCGAACAAAAGTGGTTCAACAGTATCTGAGAAAATTTGTGTAAGTAAGTAAATAATAATGACGGTAGATCATTAGAACAAAAGTTATTAAGATGAGATTGTAAAATTGTAGGATTCAGTCTTTAATAATTATTATTTTAAAATCACTGCAAATTACTTAAAAAGTTGAGGGTAATATTTGATTGTCTTTCAATTAATTCCGTTTTCCGATTCTTGTTATATTTTCTTTTCAAAACACCTGATATTCAAAACAAATACTCGAATAATAAGACTAAGCAACAAATTTCTTTTAGCCATTAAATATTAAAAATTTTTATTTCAGAAGTATTTATTTATTCTGAATGATGTTTTGTGGATCTAAACGATTTAGGAACAAAAACATTAATTCATTAAAACTTAAACGAAATTTTAAGTTATTAAAAAATTCTCACCTCTTAACCATTTCAAGAGGACTTTGTCTGTGTAGTCTCCAGTCAGTACATCCTTTAAATTATTTTTGAACTAGAATAATACGAAAAGAATAATCATTAGTTATGAAAAGTAATTAGAACAGTCTTGTTATTTTTTTTTAAAAAATTCTTTAGTTTTTTTTTAGTTTTTTTTTAGTAAAAAGTTTTTTTTCTGATAAATATCTCGGAAAATGCGCGGTCGATTAACATAATTGTTTCGTGGTCGCTACAAAAACCATACTTTTAAAAATTATTAAAAAGTATTCCGATTTAGTTTATCGAGTTGACACACTGTTAGAGATATCTTGGAAAAAATGGTCAAATAATAATTTATTTAATTGTGATTTTACCATATTCAAACAGAGCAGTTAAATAATTATTGATAAGATGGTATACAAACTGTTAACAGTGAGAAAAATCGTTTATTTACTGCTTTTCCCTAATACGGCCAAACAACCAGAATTCTATAGCACCAAATAAGTCCTCCTACTACTTATTTAATTGTTATTTTACCATATTCAAACAAAACAGTAAAATAATCATTGATAAGATGATATTCAAACAGTTAACTGTGAGAAAAATTGTTTATTAACTGCTTTCACCTAATACGGTTAAACAACCAGAATTTTATCGAACCAACAAAACCCTCCTACTGAAGCTACTTTGTTTCTTAAAACTGAGTACATATTATAGCCGTGAGAACTAATCTGTCAGTCTCATGAACAACAGAACTGGGGTTCGAGTCTCAACCTTGACAATACAATATTCCCTTCGACACATTTAGAGTTCCCTGGGTCCTGCACTCTCCAATGTCCATTACCTAATGAAACGCTTAGCTCCTGTACCTAGTAAAATTATTTTTACGGTTTTGGAAACATGTATGTTGTAAATAGTTTTAAAAAAACGTATACTTTTGTATTCATGGTTTTTAGACCATAATAGTTGTAAATGGGTTGAAAACCGTAAAGGTAAAAAATGTTCCTTACCGTAAACTTTGCGGTTAATCAGATGGACAGACTGCTGTCGGTTATTTTACCATAATTATAGAATGAAAATTCAAACAGGTGCATTATGGGCAGACTATAGAAGCTTAAAAGTCTTTCAAATGAAACAGAAGAGGAAAAAAGTGACTTGTAACAAATAGTGAAAAAAAATTTAAAAAATTAAAACAAAACGCATTACTAATATAAGTACTGAAAAAAAAGAATTAAAAATTAGGTTGTTGTTGTTGTCGTCGACCTATAAGGTTGCGCTTGTTCTCTAGTGGCGCCGTCTATGGCCAAGAACTCGAATTCTGCCAATACCATACGTCACATCCGTTTATAGGGAGGACTCATTCATACATCCATTCATTCAACCACAGATCGTAATTTTGACCTGAACCAGAAAACGATCAATCTCCAATTTAGTACCCTAATAGGTATTGTTTTGTTATGGGAACATGGAGGACTTTGTGACCCGACAAATTTAACGTGCATCAGTAACCATTTACCAAGCGGGATTCGAATTCCCGTTCTCACAAACGTGAGTCCAGCGCCCTGCCAACCAGACTATCCCGGTCAAAAAAATAAGGTGTTAGACTAAACCTGTTTTCGTTCTGTAAAGCATTATTTTGTTCTTATGGCGTAATTTTTACCATACATTTAAAATATAAATCGTTAAATATGATTTTTATTAAATATTCATGGGGAAGATGTAAAGAAAAATGGAAAGGTTTACCTGCTTCAATATAGCTTGTTGAGCTTCATTGGGTCTTTGACTAGTATCATTATCTATTTCTTCCTGAAAAAGAAATTTTGTGGGTTAAATCCTGTCTACACTTAAAACTTCATACATGTTTCTTGTATCAGATTTATCTGTCCTAATTGGAGCAAAATACATGGTAAACCAAAATAAATATTCAAATTCGCATTATTTTTTTAACAATATATATTTGTTTCATCCGATTCATAGCCACAAATGAATTAGCAAACTCATGCTAGTTTTTCATCAAAATATATTTTTAGCATTCTGTCCAAATTAGAAAAAAAAACATGGTGATCAACTTCTAAATCTGTAAAATCAGATTAATTTTTTTTCGCAAATGATAGTGCGTGATAAAAAGAATAAAAAATTGCTTATAATAATCTTCTAGAATTCTGGTAATTTCGGCAGAATAAACATTTTTATCAATAGGCTTAGCACTGGTTATAACAATATTTTTTCCCGGGCCTTTTTCTTGACTAAAACTATTAAAGTTGTTGGTGGCTTTGTGCTAATAAAAGAAGATTATAAATAATAATAATAATAAGCAACAAGCATTAGTAGACAGAAAACAAATTCAATAAAAAAAAATTGTGCTCTTGTGTAAGTGTGTGGCCCATTGGCAAAATGGTTGTTGTCTAATTTAATTAATTATCTCGGTAAGTTTAGGCCTTGGCACTGTTTTTTTCTTGCTTCACCTCTAACCTTTGGGACCGTGTCAATCAGTTGGGAACTTTCTTTATTTGTGATATTCACCTGAATTAGTATTGTTGTTGTTGTTCATATACGTCGCACTGGAGCTGCACAATGGGCTATTGGCGACGGTCTGGGAAGCATCCCTGAGGATGATCCGAAGACGTGCCATCACAATATTGATCCTCTGCAGAGGGGATGGCATCCCCTCTTCGGAAGCCCGACGACCTGCATGCGAAGTCGAGCACTTTACGGTAGGACAGTTTAAAGAAGACCAATACCGCACACCCTCGGTCCCTACACACGCTGATTCAAGTAGTCACCCACCCGCACACTGACCGCAGCCAGTGATGCTTGACTTCAGTGATCTTCTGGGATCCATGTCTTAACGATCAGTGCACTGCGGGACTGAATGATTAGTATTGAAAACGATCCAGTTTGAACTGTAGGTCAGAATTTCTGATTTCTAATTGAAATAGTAAAAGCAAAAATATCGTTCAAATGGTGAAACTCTCTTTTATTCACAACTCAAGAAATATTTAAGGGATGTCTCTGGTCCCATATCTCAAAGATAAACTCACCAACTTAACGCATAACAAAATTAAAAGTGAAAAAAAAAAGAATTCTAAAAAAATTATCACACAGCAGCGGTCGCCATAGCAACGCTTGCAATGACAACGCGTGTGCAGTGCTTACTATAACTCTTGAACACAGTTGAAAAGTATAATGACGTCCAAATAAGGTGCGCACGCCATCAAACCCAAAACAACACCCATTTTGCCAATGGGTAATAAACCGCATTAATTACTATACTAATTAGGATTTTCTACAATGGGAAGAATTACAAGATTAGTTGGGATTTTCTACTGTGGGAAGTCAACGAAACTGTCTAGGATCGCAGAACTGCAGTAGACACAAACAGAATGAACAGTTAAAACACACTGCTCATATATATATATATATATATATATATATATATATATATATATATATATATATATATATATATATATATATATATATATATATATATATATATATATATATATATATATATATATATATATATATATATATATATATATATATATATATATATATATATATATATATATATATATATATGTAGTGCCAGTTCCTATCTGTAGTGCCAGTTCCAATCTATAGTACCAGTTCCTGTGCTGTAAGCTGATCTAGCTAGAGATCTAACCAGATTATGACAGATTATGTAAGCTGCAAGTTAGACCCCGTGCGAATTTCCCAAAGACACGAGAGACACGGGAGCGCGTAATGGAACTAACAAAAAAGGAGACGCTGATGAATTCCAGAGAGGATTAGCAAATGACGATTTTCTTTTAACTTCACGATGACGAACTCATTTATTTTGTGTTGTTCCTGTGTTTGTTTATCGTCCATCTTTATGTAAATTTAGCGTTTAATATATGTTTTGTTAAAGTACAGTGCCTCTTATTTTCAAAGACGACCACTCATGCCGTCCCCACATAATCAGAAGTGGTTTCAAGAACAAATTGATGGTGAAGAAATTAGATTGAGAAAAAATTGCTAGTAAAAAGAAAATTATTGGCGAAGAAAATTGGATGCCGAATGGTTTCATTCTTGTGATGAAACTTTCATTTTTTTTATTTCATCTCTGCAACTACAATTGGGGTACGTATCGTACATTTGTGACATCTACATTTATTATTAGACTTTTATTCATTAATCAAAAATGATTCTTAACGATATTAAGCAAGTAAGCAAAGCATTGAAAATTTTTAAGAAAGACAAAATAGGACTTTTACATAAATTTATTTTCGATGTAGAAGGCGATCGTTCAAACAGAAAACGATTAAGAAATTTTACTGGTTTCAATTTTACTTTAGACAGCGAAGAATTTCAAAATAAATTAAAAAATACTGAAAAAGAATTCACTCTTACCCAACTTATAACTCTTTCCAATATTCTAAATATTTCGTACGAAGGCAATGAAACCGAAATTGCAATAAACATGTTGACGTTATTAATGGATTTGAATAAACTGGCAGAGTTCGCCAACAGCGCCAACGCGTCTAGTTCAGAGTCGGACGACGACATAAGCAATCCTCAAAGTGAAACTGAACCTTTGATTAAAGAGAAGGAACACAATTTTCCAGTGCAGAGAAATGATGAAAATAAAAACAGTAATTCGTGTTTAAAAGATAAAAATAATTCCTGTAGAAATTTCGAATTTCAAAATGTTGCTATTAATTATTCTGATATCGAAAGTACTATTTCTAAGTATAATGCAGGATCGCATGAAAATATTGTTCATTGGATCGAACATTTCGAAAATATTTCAAAATTGTTTAATTTGTCAGATTTACAAAAATTTATTTTTGCCAAAAGATCTCTTGGTGGTATCGCCTCTTTATTTGTCAGGACTGTACCGGAAATAAATTCATGGCGAAAACTAAAAGAAGCTTTGATTGACGAATTTTCTTTTGAAATTAATTCTGCCAATTTGCATGATCTTTTAAGTAGACGAAAAATGAAGGATTGTGAATCGGCTCAAGAATATTATTTAAAGATGAAAGAGATCTGTAATTTCGGAAAAATAGACGATGCTGCTTTTATGCATTATGTAATTAAGGGGATTAATGATAAACATGAAAACAAAATTGTTTTGTACGGCTGCAAAAATTTGTCCGAATTTAAAGAGAAACTTAAAGTTTATGAAATAATAAAAAGTGATTCCGCAAAGAGTAAAAATGCTTTCGATAAAATCAGACCAAAACATGACTTTGATAGTAAATATAATTATTATGATCGAACAAAAGCAAAATATGATGATAGGTATAATGTGAGAAAAGATGTTTCAAATAGGAATAAAAATAAATATGAAAATAATAATGAAAAGATAAGGTATAATACTGATGTTGAAACTTTTAATAATAAATTGTGTTACAATTGTGGTTCAAGAAATCATATTTCAAAATATTGCATACATAAAGATAAGGGTTTAAAGTGTTTTAAATGTGAAGCGTTTGGACACAAAGCTTCGCAATGTCCAAAATCAAATGCAAAAACGGAAGTTGCTACTTTAAATGTTAGCGTAGAGCCAAAGTTGTTTAAAATGGTAATAATTGATAACTTAAATGTGAAGTCTTTGATTGATACAGGAAGTCAAGCCACTTTAATCAAAAGATCAATTTTTAATAATTTAAACTCCAAAGAACTATTTCCATTTAATTGTACTCTAAACGGATTTGGTAAATCAAAAGTGACTCCGTTAGGTTATTTTAAAGAAAGTATTAAAATTGACGATTTCAAATATTTGGCTGAAATATGTGTCGTAGAAAATGATATGATGCCGTATGACGCTATTATAGGCCTTAATGTCTTAATGCACGGTGAAACAATAATCAATGAAAAAGGTATCACAATTAAAAATAAAATTCCGTGTTTTGATGAAGTAAACTATTTGTCTATGTTACCAATCGATCTTACTATATCTGATGAAGTTGAAATTAACATAGATCCTTGTGTTCCTAATGTTTTAAAAAAAAAGTTACAACAATTAGTTTTAGATTATGCGCCAGATAAACTTAAGACAACTAATGTGGAAATGAACATTTTGGTTAAAAATCAGGAACCGATATTTCACCAGCCACGTAGATTGCCGTTTTCTGAAAAGAAGACTGTTGAAGCTCAAGTCGTTGAATGGTTAAAACAAGGAATAGTGGATCCTAGTTCTTCCGAATATTGTAGTCCCGTTGTAATAGTTAAGAAAAAAGACGGATCTCCTCGTATTTGCATAGATTATAGAAAATTAAATAAGATAATTGTCAAAGATAGATTTCCCCTCCCATTAATTGAAGACATTTTAGATAGACTACAAGACTCGAAAATTTTCAGTACAATTGATCTTAAGAACGGATTCCTACATGTCGATGTAAATAAAGATAGTAGAAAATACACTTCATTTGTGACACATGAAGGACAATATCAATTTCTTAAAGTTCCTTTTGGACTATGCAACTCTCCCGCTGTATTTCAAAGATACATAAACACCATTTTCCGAACTTTGATTAATGAGGGTATAGTTTTACCATATTTAGACGACATTATAATTCTGTCTTCCTCCCTTGAAGAAGGTATTGAGCGACTTAATCGGGTTTTAAATATTGCTAGTGAATATGGACTTAATATTAATTTCAAGAAGTCCCATTTCTTAAAGAAGCGCATTGAATTTTTAGGTCATGTGATAGAGGATGGAAAAATATTCCCATCTACCTTGAAAACCAAAGCAGTTCTTAACTTTCCGGAGCCAACAAATTTGAAAAAAATTCATAGTTTTTTGGGATTGACCGGATACTTCAGAAAATTTATTCCGAACTATTCTATAATAGCTAGACCGCTGAGTGACCTGCTAAAAAAAGATCATAAGTTTAAGTTTAGCATTGAAGAAAAGAAAGCGTTTTATCAATTAAAATCTTTGTTAGCCCAAGATAAAGATACTGGAATTAAGACTATAAAAGAACTACTTAAAATTTCGAATTATGAAGATTATTGCAATAGAAACGGAATTTTGTATAAATTTGTTGATGGCGAAGAATTGGTGGTTGTGCCAGAAAATATGCAAAACGAAATTATAAGAACAGCTCATGAGAAAGGACACTCTGGAATTAAATATACGGAAAAAGAAATCGAAGAATATTATTTCATACCCAAACTTAGACAGAAAATAGAAAACATCATAACAAATTGTGTTCATTGCATACTGATGAATCATAAAAGAAGAAAGAAAGAAGGACTATTACATCCATTGCATAAAGAAGAATTTTAGTGCTTGACAGGACAAGAAAATAAAGACTGTAATTTTTGAAGATGAAAAATTAATTACTAAAGAATTTGATTTTTGAAGAAGACGTAAAGAAAGACGAAAGAATTTAAAGACGAAAGACGTAATAGATGACGAAAGAATTTAAAGACGTAAAAGAAGACGAAAGAATTTAAAGACGAAAGACTTGAAAGAAGACGAAAGAATTTAAAGACGAAAGACGTAAAAGAAGACGAAAGAATTTAAAGACGTAAAAGAAGACGAAAGAATTTAAAGACGTAAAAGAAGATGACAGAATTTAAAGACGAAAGACGTAAAAGAAGACGAAAGACGTGAAAGAAGACAAAAGAATTTAAAGACGAAGAAGTTCAAGACGAAAGACGTTAAAAAAAAAGACGAAAGACGCTAAGGAAAAAAGACCAAAGACGTTGAAAAGAAAAGAAGACGAAGCCTTTGAAGAAGAGAAAAGACGTGCAAAGATGGAAGAGTGAACGTGCCTGAACTGATACACTCTTACCTGAAAGATTTTTTTTTCATGAAAGACACTAACCTAAAACATTTATTTTTCAGTTATTAATTTTATTTGTCAGTCTGTTCTGCTTTTTCTTTTTTATTCTTTTTAGAGTCGCTGGAGGACCAGTCGAAATGCAGGACGGCCGATTCTGTAGTGCCAGTTCCTATCTGTAGTGCCAGTTCCAATCTATAGTACCAGTTCCTGTGCTGTAAGCTGATCTAGCTAGAGATCTAACCAGATTATGACAGATTATGTAAGCTGCAAGTTAGACCCCGTGCGAATTTCCCAAAGACACGAGAGACACGGGAGCGCGTAATGGAACTAACAAAAAAGGAGACGCTGATGAATTCCAGAGAGGATTAGCAAATGACGATTTTCTTTTAACTTCACGATGACGAACTCATTTATTTTGTGTTGTTCCTGTGTTTGTTTATCGTCCATCTTTATGTAAATTTAGCGTTTAATATATGTTTTGTTAAAGTACAGTGCCTCTTATTTTCAAAGACGACCACTCATGCCGTCCCCACATATATATATATATATATATATATATATATATTGTTACCTTGACCGACCGACAATCATTGCTTGATTGACCGAAATCACGAGAATGTCGACTTTCACCGGTGAATGTCTGACATATTTGTTACATCACATTTGTTGATTGATTTGTTGATTGACATAATTAGTTGATTGATATTTGATATTATTATATTTATTCGATATTTTAGTGCCTGCCGAAGATAGATTAGGAGAAACATCAGTGTTCGGAGTACCGATTAAATGCATACTGGGCAGTTGCACTTGACCTTAAAAAAACATTGATTTAGGTCATACCGGGCACTTGCACTGAATTTTGTTTTAAATTCCATTTCGGATTAAAATTAGGAATGCATTCTTCATTTACGCTGCCGTTTCATTTTTTTTTTTTTTTTTTTTTTTTTTTTTTTTTTTTTGTAATTGCTTTTGAGGACAAACCATTTCATTTTCTCCTCGTAAGTATAGAGAAAAGTGAGTACACCATGAAATGTTTGCATCCTGTCATTGCATTTTGAAAATATTTGAAACTTCACTTACTCTTCCTATACTTTGAATTACGTAAACATTCAAAAGTTTCTACAATTAAATGCTAATCCACAAATATTAATAAATTACCAACAAGAAAATAAAAACAAAATACAGTCGAACCTCAATAACGCGAAATCAGCGAGACGATTATAGTTATTTCATGTTAACCGAATTTTGTCAATAATCATAAAAACAATTTAATACGTACTATTAAAATATGTTATGTTCTACATTAATGTATGCAAACAATACTATTATGAATCAAACAAGTTCAAATAAGCTTAAAAACTTTAACTACTTTATTAAATTATTTTATTTTAACTATTTTATTTATTTGTCCATCTGCTACTTCTAACTAAGGAAGAAAATATAAATAGCATTTCTCAAAAGGAATGATTAGGATTTTATTCACATGCTTATTCTCTGAGCTATGTACAGTTTCCTTTCATGTGTAGCGATCATCAGTTTGTAATTTCATGTTAATCATGATAAATGCAACAATAATTGGTTGCTGACTCACGAGAGCAATGTAAAGCGATATTTCATGTAAAGCGACATTTCACGTTAAGCGGTTTCGCGTTAACGAGGTTCAACTGTAATTTATAATTCTTGATCAGATAGCAAAATAATCGAGGGAAAAAAATTTTAAAAAATTGCATGTGGTCGAATATTGTAAAACAATTAAATGCTAGACCACAAATATTAATAAAATACCAGCAAGGAAATAAAAACAAAATAACATGTCATTTTTGATCAAATAGCAAAATAATCAAGGGAAAAAAAATAAAAACATTGTATAGTTATTAAATGATATTAAGTTCATTAAATATCAATTTTGGGTGAAATACGTCATTAATATTCCACTTTTGTTCTCATTTCAATTTGTGTTATAGGAAAAAAAAATTTAATGAAGATAATTAAGTAAGAGACTTGACTGCTTAAGATCTAATTGCCCACTTTTGACAATTTTAACTGAAATTTCATTTGAACTTTAAGGAAGAAAGATTGCTCATTTTCTTCACTATCTACTAGTATTTATCTAATGACTTTAAGTGCGTAAACTAATAAGAATTGAAGAAATCTTTTTTCTGGTTATTGGTTCGTAAATGCATGTCAAAATATTTTTCTGTCCGTCCTTTTATTATTTAGTTTTATAACAACAAGAAAAATAAATTTCAGATTAATTGCCAAGATTATATGAAGATAAGATTATATGAAAAACAAGTAATATAAAAGATAAAAACTTAAAGTCTATTTTTACTTAGGTCAACAAAGAAAAGTTTTATTTTGGCTTCTTTTTTTAAATAATTATAATTATTTCTCCCATATAAAACTAATATTAATTAATTAAATTTAATGAATGAATAATTATTTGAAAAAAACTCTATTAACATCAAGCGTCATCCACTACAAGTTTAAACAGAAATATATTTGAACTTGAGTGGATGAATAAAAAGTATTTTATTGAACGATTGAAAATTTGAACAAGATATATAGGGAGAGTGTGAACTAATAGTAGGAATTGAATAAAGTCTAAAATGTATTTGAACTTGAGTGGATGAATAAAAAGTATTTTATTAACGATTGAAAATTTGAACAAGATATAGGGAGAGTGTGAACTAATAGTAGGAATTGAATAAAGTCTAAAATGTATTTGAACTTGAGTGGATGAATAAAAAGTATTTTATTAACGATTGAAAATTTGAACAAGATATAGGGAGAGTGTGAACTAATAGTAGGAATTGAATAAAGTCTAAAATGTATTTGAACTTGAGTGGATGAATAAAAAGTATTTTATTAACGATTGAAAATTTGAACAAGATATAGGGAGAGTGTGAACTAATAGTAGGAATTGAATAAAGTCTAAAATGTATTTGAACTTGAGTGGATGAATAAAAAGTATTTTATTAACGATTGAAAATTTGAACAAGATATAGGGAGAGTGTGAACTAATAGTAGGAATTGAATAAAGTCTAAAATGTATTTGAACTTGAGTGGATGAATAAAAAGTATTTTATTAACGATTGAAAATTTGAACAAGATATAGGGAGAGTGTGAACTAATAGTAGGAATTGAATAAAGTCTAAAATGTATTTGAACTTGAGTGGATGAATAAAAAGTATTTTATTAACGATTGAAAATTTGAACAAGATATAGGGAGAGTGTGAACTAATAGTAGGAATTGAATAAAGTCTAAAATGTATTTGAACTTGAGTGGATGAATAAAAAGTATTTTATTAACGATTGAAAATTTGAACAAGATATAGGGAGAGTGTGAACTAATAGTAGGAATTGAATAAAGTCTAAAATGTATTTGAACTTGAGTGGATGAATAAAAAGTATTTTATTAACGATTGAAAATTTGAACAAGATATAGGGAGAGTGTGAACTAATAGTAGGAATTGAATAAAGTCTAAAATGTATTTGAACTTGAGTGGATGAATAAAAAGTATTTTATTAACGATTGAAAATTTGAACAAGATATAGGGAGAGTGTGAACTAATAGTAGGAATTGAATAAAGTCTAAAATGTATTTGAACTTGAGTGGATGAATAAAAAGTATTTTATTAACGATTGAAAATTTGAACAAGATATAGGGAGAGTGTGAACTAATAGTAGGAATTGAATAAAGTCTAAAATGTATTTGAACTTGAGTGGATGAATAAAAAGTATTTTATTAACGATTGAAAATTTGAACAAGATATAGGGAGAGTGTGAACTAATAGTAGGAATTGAATAAAGTCTAAAATGTATTTGAACTTGAGTGGATGAATAAAAAGTATTTTATTAACGATTGAAAATTTGAACAAGATATAGGGAGAGTGTGAACTAATAGTAGGAATTGAATAAAGTCTAAAATGTATTTGAACTTGAGTGGATGAATAAAAAGTATTTTATTAACGATTGAAAATTTGAACAAGATATAGGGAGAGTGTGAACTAATAGTAGGAATTGAATAAAGTCTAAAATGTATTTGAACTTGAGTGGATGAATAAAAAGTATTTTATTAACGATTGAAAATTTGAACAAGATATAGGGAGAGTGTGAACTAATAGTAGGAATTGAATAAAGTCTAAAATGTATTTGAACTTGAGTGGATGAATAAAAAGTATTTTATTAACGATTGAAAATTTGAACAAGATATAGGGAGAGTGTGAACTAATAGTAGGAATTGAATAAAGTCTAAAATGTATTTGAAGTTGAGTGGATGAATAAAAAGTATTTTATTAACGATTGAAAATTTGAACAAGATATATAGGGAGAGTGTGAACTAATAGTAGGAATTGAATAAAGTCTAAAATGTATTTGAACTTGAGTGGATGAATAAAAAGTATTTTATTAAACGATTGAAAATTTGAACAAGATATATAGGGAGAGTGTGAACTAATAGTAGGAATTGAATAAAGTCTAAAATGTATTTGAACTTGAGTGGATGAATAAAAAGTATTTTATTAAACGATTGAAAATTTGAACAAGATATATAGGGAGAGTGTGAACTAATAGTAGGAATTGAATAAAGTCTAAAATGTATTTGAAGTTGAGTGGATGAATAAAAAGTATTTTATTAACGATTGAAAATTTGAACAAGATATAGGGAGAGTGTGAACTAATAGTAGGAATTGAATAAAGTCTAAAATGTATTTGAAGTTGAGTGGATGAATAAAAAGTATTTTATTAACGATTGAAAATTTGAACAAGATATATAGGGAGAGTGTGAACTAATAGTAGGAATTGAATAAAGTCTAAAATGTATTTGAACTTGAGTGGATGAATAAAAAGTATTTTATTAAACGATTGAAAATTTGAACAAGATATATAGGGAGAGTGTGAACTAATAGTAGGAATTGAATAAAGTCTAAAATGTATTTGAACTTGAGTGGATGAATAAAAAGTATTTTATTAAACGATTGAAAATTTGAACAAGATATAGGGAGAGTGTGAACTAATAGTAGGAATTGAATAAAGTCTAAAATGTATTTGAAGTTGAGTGGATGAATAAAAAGTATTTTATTAACGATTGAAAATTTGAACAAGATATAGGGAGAGTGTGAACTAATAGTAGGAATTGAATAAAGTCTAAAATGTATTTGAAGTTGAGTGGATGAATAAAAAGTATTTTATTAACGATTGAAAATTTGAACAAGATATATAGGGAGAGTGTGAACTAATAGTAGGAATTGAATAAAGTCTAAAATGTATTTGAACTTGAGTGGATGAATAAAAAGTATTTTATTAAACGATTGAAAATTTGAACAAGATATAGGGAGAGTGTGAACTAATAGTAGGAATTGAATAAAGTCTAAAATGTATTTGAAGTTGAGTGGATGAATAAAAAGTATTTTATTAACGATTGAAAATTTGAACAAGATATAGGGAGAGTGTGAACTAATAGTAGGAATTGAATAAAGTCTAAAATGTATTTGAAGTTGAGTGGATGAATAAAAAGTATTTTATTAACGATTGAAAATTTGAACAAGATATATAGGGAGAGTGTGAACTAATAGTAGGAATTGAATAAAGTCTAAAATGTATTTGAACTTGAGTGGATGAATAAAAAGTATTTTATTAAACGATTGAAAATTTGAACAAGATATATAGGGAGAGTGTGAACTAATAGTAGGAATTGAATAAAGTCTAAAATGTATTTGAACTTGAGTGGATGAATAAAAAGTATTTTATTAAACGATTGAAAATTTGAACAAGATATATAGGGAGAGTGTGAACTAATAGTAGGAATTTAAAAAGAGATTTTGCAAAAATCAGTAAGTTAAAAACCGCTAACCTCGTGGAATATCATTTCAACTTCGACTGCAAAATCAAAACAAACATTTAGAATGGACGGAGACTACCTCTTTAAAGTTGTGGCATGCTATTCAAAATATTTTACTCTACGTAAAACTGTGCTTTTATGAGCAGAAAAATTCCGTAGATTATAGATTTTAAATAATTCAACGATAAAGAATTCAGTTTTTTATTACTATTATTTTTAATAATAATTCTTTAAAAAATATTATTGAACTTCTATTGATTATTTAACCTTTTTTTAAATAAATTTTATAGTAAAAATATATAAATACAATTTATAATTTTAAAATAGCGAAAATATATTTAGTTTCTTATGGAACTAGATCAATTAGACAACCATAATATTAAACAAAAACCAATAAATTATTTTTTATTGAAAAAACTAGCTTATAAAAGGACCTGGAGAATGCTCAATAAATTTCTCTACAATATTGTTTTGCAATTTTTTAACGTTATTTATAGAAAAAAAAGGAGAGACTGACGTTTTTTTTAATATGTATATAGCGAAATTTAATTACCATCTTAAGAAATACTTCATCAGCTTTGAAATATATTCATGCTCACGATTTTTATTTTTTTTATTTTATTTATATTGTAAATGTATATTCAGCCATTGGAAGCTTATAATTCTTATTTCAACACAAAATGGTAATGATGGGAATATCCAACGCTAAAGGCCTTCACAAATATGAAGGAACTTTCTACGGTGACCGTATTTAAGGTGACCAAACTAACCTTGACACTCCCGCATATTTCGAAACAAAGTAATGTTTAATGAATAAAATAAAGTGTACATTTCCATTCTCCGAGTTAGACTTCATTTTAGGCTCTTCTAACTAATTATGATATCAAAATCACTTGACGGAATTATTTGTCCCAAATGTTTCACATATAATTAACCCTGCTGTAATTCGGTGACTATTTCTCTCCATAATTAATAAAATATATATTAATAAAATACAACTATTTATCCTACGAATTGTCTTAAAATAACAAATTATTTTTATGGTAGAAAATAAATTATTTTAATGTGTCTATAATAAATAAATTAATGTAAAAAAAATTTTTTTAATAAACTTCATTTCAAGCTCTTCTAACTGATTATGATATCAAAATCACTTGACAGAATTATTAGTCCCAATTTTTGCAAATATAAAATATAATTAACCCTGCTGTAATTCGGTGACTATTTCTCTCTATAATTAATAAAATATATATAAAACTATTAAATAAAACTATTTATCCTACGAATTGCCTTAAAATAACAAATTATTTTTATGGTAGAAAATAAATTATTTTAATGTGTCTATAATAAATAAATTAATGTAAAAAGAATTTATTTTAATAAACTTCATTTCAAGCTCTTCTAACTGATTATGGTATCAAAATCACTTGACGGAATTATTAGTCCCAATTTTTGCAAATATAAAATATAATTAACCCTGCTGTAATTCGGTGACTATTTCTCTCCATAATTAATAAAATATATATAAAACTATTAAATAAGACTATTTATCCTACGAATTGCCTTAAAATAACAAATTATTTTTATGGTAGAAAATAAATTATTTTAATGTGTCTATAATAAATAAATTACTGTAAAAAAAAATTTTTTAATAAACTTCATTTCAAGCTCTTCTAACTGATTATGATATCAAAATCACTTGACGGAATTATTAGTCCCAATTTTTGCAAATATAAAATATAATTAACCCTGCTGTAATTCGGTGACTATTTCTCTCTATAATTAATAAAATATATATAAAACTATTAAATAAAACTATTTATCCTACGAATTGCCTTAAAATAACAAATTATTTTTATGGTAGAAAATAAATTATTTTAATGTGTCTATAATAAATAAATTAATACAAAAATTATTTTAATAAACTTCATTTCAAGCTCTTCTAACTGATTATGATATCAAAATCACTTATCACTTGATGGAATTATTAGTCCCAATTTTTGCAAATATAATTACCCCTGTTGTAATTAAGTGACTATTTCTCGCTATAATTAATAAAATATTTATTAATAAAGTAAAACTATTTATCCCACGAATTGCATTAATTGCATAATAAACTATTTTTCTGGTAAAAAATAAATTATTTTAATATGTCTAATATTTATTATGCATGAAAAATAAACATTTTGTGTTACAGCCTTCTTTTTATATTAGTTATTTAATTTCATAAGCGTCGTTGAACAGCCGACCCAATTTTGGATTCACGACTACTAATGTTCAACTCCGTAGCCATGTTATTTTGAACCAAATCCAGAGGACAAGGGAACTCCTGGATCAAGTATTAGGAGAAATTTGCCTTCGTGGAGGACTTTTCGATGGAACTAACCGGCATTTGCGTTATATGGAGAGGAAGACTACGAGAACCTCCCATGGCTAGCCTGACGGTAAAGGGACTGTAATCCATGATCCGTCTACCACTGAAGATATTTCACGTCAGCACTGGTGTTGGTGCAAGCCGGATGCGGAATTCGTATCAACCAACCATCTCTGGGGTTCGAACCTGGTTCACCTCATTGAAAGGAGAAACGCTCTGTCCCCAGAGCCATCTCTGCTCAGAATACAGTATTAAGGAAAAACAATAAAATTTGGCGTTAAATAAGTGTCGTCACTTATTATTACTTAATTTTTTTGTCATTCAAACTTGTATTTATGGCAATGTGTTTAATTCTCAAAACTTATTAATAAATAATGTTTACGCTGAATGAGTATGCTATGATCTATAATAGAAGGTTAAATATATTTTTTTGAAGATTTTATCTTTGTTTTTTAAGATTTGTAATGTCTAAAAATTGTACTATAAAAAATTAATTAATAACCCATCAAATTTTACAAAAAGTTTGTAAATTATCGAAATAAAATTATAGTAATATTAATCGTTTAAAAGAATTAACTACGATCTAAAAATAAAGTGCAATACGAGGTAAATTATCTAAAATTAAAGGTTTTGTGGGAAAAAAATGCTTTTTTTTTTTACAATGGAAATTTATCACTAAGGCTAGAAGAAAGACATCTCTGTCACTTTTCTTTAAAGCTTTTTAACTTTCTTTTAAAATAACGCACGAAAACGCCAGTAAAAAAAAAAAAAAAAAAAAAAAAAAAAAAAAAAAAAAGCACAATGTTGAGCCTCTCAAGAACTTTAATGGCCAGAGATTTTAGATACAAAATTTAAAAAAAAAAAAAAAACAATTTTAAGTTAATTTATAACAGACAATAAAATTACTAATACATTAAATGAACTTATAACATTTTCTAGAATAAGAGTTGCAACAGGATTCTTACTGCAATATTTAACTTTTATACCAGGCACGTTTTAAGGAATTATTTTTGAGTTTGTCAAATGCATAGTTTGATTCACTTATTTTTTAAGAAAAAAAAAATGAAATTGTAATCTGGAAAAAAAGGTTTTATTTCTTCAATTTTTGAATGGTTTTTATGATTGTTTTCTTCAATAACACTTTTTATTATCCTTTTATTCAACTTCTTTTCCGTGATACAAAAACTAATTGCATTAATATCACTGCTTTTAAGACTTCATTGTACCCAACTTGAATTCTACACAAACTCTTTTAATCATGGATGCCAACATAGATAGTGCATGGATATTTAGCAAGTACTAATATTAATAAAATAATTCATAATAGAATTAATAATATTAATAGAATTCGTAATAACAGTAGCAGAAATAATAAAAAGAGAATTACTCATAAGTATAAGAAATTTAATATTTTTATTTGGGGTTTCTTATTTGAAAATTTAAAAACTTTTTAGAGATATTTATAAATATTATGTGTGTGTTCGATATAAAAACAAAGTTTAGTTAGAACTAGAATAAAGTTCTTGATGATAGTCGAATTTAAAGGAGATGAATGATGTGTCCCAAAGATATCCCAGTCAAGAGTTTTAATTTTCCTCACCAATCAGAATTCAGTTTTCCTACTATATTAAAAGAGAGTTGTGCAGTTATATACATTAAACTCCTGTTTGTGAAAATTGCAAACAGGGTTACACGGTTGAGTGGTAGTGGTACAAATAAATGATTAAACTTTCAAAGCAAACAAACAATAACAAGAGATCGAAATCAGTATTTTGTGTAGCCACCACGCACCGCAATAAGCGCTGCTACACGACGTGGCATGGAGTCAAGCAAATTTTGATTGTCTGGAATTTTGAAGAGCATTCCATACAGTTTGTATGCGTACCCAAAGTTCGTCTGTAGAAGCAACAGGACGAGGATCACGAGCGAGGCACCGACCAACGAAATGACACACATGTTCAATCGGTGACGTATCTGGGGAATACGCAGGCCAAGGAAGAAACTGTACCTGCCGCAATGCAAGAAAGGATTGAACAGTCCTAGCAATATGAGGGCGGGCATTGTCTTGTTGAAATACAGCGCCTGGCAAGGCTTGAAGGAAGGAAACAGCTTGGGGCTGTAAAACTTCACTGATGTACCGGTTGTTGTTCAGATTACCCACAATTCGTAGCAATTGAGATCGTCCATGCTATGCTATGGCACCCCAGACCATAACTCCGGGTGTTCGTCCACTGTGGTGTTCGATAATGCACTCTGGAAGGTGGCGTTCACAGGCATAGCGTCTGACACGAATGTGGCCATCATGGTACCACAAATTAAAGCGGGATTCGTCAGAAAACACGACATGCTGCTAATCAGCACGCTAGTCCTTATGCTGATTGGCCCATTGTAGCCGCAGGCGGCTATGGTTTAGCGTGATGGTGATCCTGTATGAAGGAGTCCTTGCGCGCAGTGCACGCTGCAGTTGACGTCTACGAATTAATGAAGCACACAATGAAACACATGTAGCTATTGACCACTGTGCTGCCAGTTGTCTAGAGGGAGCCGTACGGCCTGTCAGCGCCATGCGGACCAGGTGTCTATCATCGCGAGCTGACATGACATTTTGGGGTCCACTCCCGGATTTCCGAGTTGTTTGACACTCGTCCGTCCACTGCTTCCAAACACGCATCACTGTGCTGCTGTTACGCTGCACACGAGCGGCTACTGCACGATGAGACAATCCAGCTTCACGAAGGCTGATGATTCTCCCCCTTTCAAACTACGTAAGTTGTTGAAATCTCGCTCTCTTTCGTCGAAGAGGCATAAGCAACGTCTGAGCTAACGTTTGCCACTAGCAGATAACCACCGATAACCATACACGCCTCGCTACAGCCGTCTATTTATTCGGATCCATCCGCCGTTCAGAGGGCGCTGCTCAGCATACGCATGCGCTATGGGTCTGAAATTCTAATCATTTGCATATTATGCTCTACTTTGCAGTTCCTGAAAATTTCAGCTCACTCGCATAAGTCCTTCATGGTGTTGCAATTTTTACAAACATGAGATTCAGAGCTCTACATTGTAATTTAAACAGGCTAAGAAAGAAAGAAAAACTCAGAAAAAAACAACAACTCAGAAAATGTTCTTTACTTTACGGTGAAGAATTGTGTGAGCTTAAGTTGTAAATAATAATGCGAGCTCAAACAGCTTAAAAATTTCAAAAAATGTATAACGTTCTAAAAAATAACCAATTTGTCGAAATATATTTTCATCTACAAGAAAACGTTTAAATTCAATGAAAAATTCATGAACGTACAAAATTACTGCATCGAAAGTAACTTTTCAATTAATAAAGATCAAATGGCAAACGCTTTTTATATTTTCGCAAAACTTAGGTTTTCCATATATTGTCATTTTGTTCCGTTTACATACTCAGTATTAGGGATTTTGTCGGTTATAAATAACTGTTACAAACTAGCATCAGCTATGAAAATAGCATATTATTCACGAGCGATTAATTCTCACTTGGGCCGGATCACGCTATTGGTTGAAAATGACATCACTGTTTGGGGAAGGGACATGCTGTGTATTTTGGCGACAGATTTTATATTTAGTTTTCAAATGCGATCTATTTACACGTGGTATTAATGTTGAGTAATAAAGACAGTATTCACATGTTGCACAGTTTTATGGTAATTTTTTATTAGAATCTAAGTAAGTGAAATTAAACTATACTGCTTTTACGTCATTGGCAACTGGGGCTGTTCTAGAAATGCAGGGGGGGGGGGTTAGCCCAGAATTTTAGTCATTACTTTAAACTAAATTCACGTGTTGCTTAATTATGAAGTTTTTAAAATTATTCATAACGCAACTAAATTACGATGTATGAGTAAATTTGAGCTTATGTTTATTTCAATTTTTGTTACTTCTTAACTGCAAAAGATAATTCTTAAGGAAAAACAAATAAACGGAAAAAAAACGTATTTGTAATATTACTATACAATCTTATATTTGTAAAAACATTCATTATTTTTATTTTTATTGTCTTTAGCTTTGATGAATTTAAATCGATTAAAACATAAATATTGTCTGAAATGCTGAAGTGGACATTTACCTATCTCTCCCATCCTAACGACGACATAATATTACGTATGCATACGAAATTTGTCGCCAAACTCATACAAACACCAGCCAACAGCCACCATCTCCCTTCCCCTAAACAGTGATGTCATTTTCAACCAATAGCGTGATCCGGCCCAAGTGAGAATTAATCGCTCGTTATTATTCGTTGTAAAGCGTTTTTTTTTTCTTCACATGACGACAGAGCTTTCAAAAAATATCTTTAAAGAAAGTCAACGATGTTGATGAAATGTTCTTATTTATTTATTTATACTTTATTTTGAAACCTATAGAGTTTACTTATTGGTATCTTTTCGCTTAATTTGTTTCTACTTTTTTTTAAATTCCAACTTTTACGATTTTGAATATATGAATATATAATGTAAGAGAAAAAAATGAATTTAAAACTATGTCGTGTACGGAATTTAGTTTATTTGAATATTTTATGAAAGAAAAGAAGAAAAAATGAAAGGAATTAATTTTTTTCCGTTTAAATAATTCATTTTTACGATGAAAGTTTTTTAAAAAAAATTCATTATAATTCTTAATCCAACGTCAATGATTTATAGGCGTCAAATCAAAATGTTATTCCAGATTAGACTCTTTATTCAATCTACCCACGTAACCCTACTAAAAAGACTATATTTCCGTCACAAGGTGTAAATTATCGTTTGAGGCCGTCGAATGCATAAAGAAGAAAATTCTAAATTCGTCGCAAAAACATTTAAACAAAAACATTTTTAATTTTTTCTAATTCTACTGCTGTAAAATAAATTTATAACCCGAAAAAAGAATATATTTTTTTTACAATATATTTAATTTTATACAAATCAAAAATTATTATCATGTAATATTAACGGCCATACATTTATGTACTATACACTAAATAAATAAAAAAACAAATAACTTTTCATAGAATGGAGGAATTTTCAAGCATCAGGACTAAATTTTTATTTTTTGACAAACCATTTAACTTAAAATATGTTAATTAATCAGTACAAACGGTATTGTATGTTACAAAATTAGACACTAGAACGTGCTATCTCTGAATAAACATTTTTTTCTCTCTCGAGGGATTAGGATTCTTCATTCTCGAATTATGAAGGACAAGTAGGTAGTTAGCCGCAACTTGGAAAATATGGTCCCAATAGTTTGTTTGATCGAAGGAGCAACGATGGCCCACCTAATATGGTACCCCTGAAAGAGTGGCCATTTGCCCTTATACGCCTGAATTGGAAAATGTCAACCCAAGTCAAAAACTCTTAGATCTGAAGATTCAAAAAGCTTTTCTTCTGTGGTAGTGAAAATGCGAACCCGATCAAAAAGTTCTTCTGTGGTAGTAAGAATGCGAACCTGTTCAAAAAGTTCTTCTGTGGTAGCAAGAATGCGAACCCGTTCAAAAAGTTCTTCTGTGGTAGCAAGAATGCGAACCCGTTCAAAAAGTTCTCCTGTGGTAGTAAGAATCTAAATATATGCCCTGCACAAAAGCTGGCTATAAAGAAACACAGTTTGAAATTGGAGCATACAAATTCGAAGCCGTTGATAGCTTCACCTATTTGGGGTCTAAGATTAACAACAAAAATGACACTACACAAGAAATACACACGAGAATCACGATGGCCAATAAGTATTTTTATGGCCTAAGAAAATATCTTAAGTCAAGCCTAATAAAAAGAAAACAAAAGTGTTACTCTATAAATGTCTTATACGATCACTGCTTACATACGCATGTGAGACCTGGACAATGACCCGTGGAGATGAAAATATGATAGCTAGTTTTGAGAGAAAAATACTGCGAAGCATTTTTGGTGGAATAAGTAAAAACGGTACCTGGTTTAGAAGATCAAACACGGAACTCTACAAAGCATATAAAGAACCTGATGTCATTAAATTTATCAAAATTCAAAGGATTAAATGGGCAGGCCACATTATAAGAATGGAGGATAGCAGGACAACCAAAAAAGTTTTCTGTGCCAGGTCAACAGGTACAAGAAAAAGAGGACGACCAAACCTAAGATTTTTAGACTGCCTTGAAAAGGACCTACAAATTTTAAAGATAATTAACTGGAGAACCTTGGCTAAGGGAAGAATGTCTTGGCATAGGCTTGTTGAGAAGGCCAAGGCCCATCCTGGGCTGTCGTGCCAATGAGAAGAAGAAGAAGGTAGTAAGAATGCGAACCCGTTCAAAAAGTTCTTCTGTGGTAGTAAGAATGCGAACCCGTTCAAAAAGTTCTTCTGTGGTAGCAAGAATGCGAACACGTTCAAAAAGTTTTCCCTCTGTGGTAGTTAGAATGCGAACCAGTGAATCGTGCTTGTGGACCGGAGTTCGAGAAACTATGTTATAGCTCATTCCTTACAGTTTTCGACCATTAGTTTTGTTACACGCCCGTTTAGCAAAGTATTCCGGCTGCAGCACAGAATTCCGAAATTTCTACCAGTGCTCAGTCGTATTTGAGGGTAGAAAAATTAACTTTTAAATACGAAAAAATTTAAATCTTTAAAATTCTTCTTTCTCAAATATTTTTAAAGAATATATCAGTACTATCTGTCTTTACTGTGGGTGCAACATTATCCCTCCTAATATGGTGCCCCTGAAAGAGTGGCCAAACATATCTGCCCTGTAAATGCCTGAATTGACGAAATGTTATCACAAATGTGCACTGGGAATTTAAAAAAAATGTTTGATTGAAAGAATGACCAAAATTTAGGACTCATTAATGTTATTTTAACTGTAGCGTAGTTCAATCTATCGAGCGAAATTTTTAAGCGAATCGAAAAATTGTTGCAGGCAATTATAAAATTGATTTATTAAAAGATATTTTATACAGAAAATAATTTTTAATAATTATTTATTATTTTTTTTATCGTTTTATTTAATTTAGGTCGAAAAAAGCTTGATTGTAAGATATCCAAATTTTTACATCATTCTGAAATATATTAGCTGTCATTTTTTTGCGGACAATTTTCGTAAAAAATCTATTTGGGTTTAAAATACTTTTCTCGTTAATAGAAACCTAATTTCTTCGTTTCTGTGAAATTTAACATACCAACGGTGCAAAAAATTTATTTCTCTAGTTTTGCATCCAAGAAAATATTTATTCAAATACAAAAATAATCGTTTATGTTGCTCTTTTTTATTTCATTCTTTTTTTTTTTTTTTTTTTTTTTTTTTTTTGTATTTTGTGAATATAATTCAGCGTGTGTGTATCATAAATTCTCTCGAAGAAATTCTCCGATTTAACTTTTTGAAGCCACTCATTTTGGACGAAAATATTTACACACACATTTGTAAATTTTAAATGTAAATATCTATTCTCTGGTGGTTGCAGCAGACAAACCTCAATTTTCTCATTGAACATTTTGTGTGGTACTATGTAAGTTTCAATACCAACCTTTTAAAAGTTTTATATCTTAACAATTGGACATCTGTTGCACATTAATTGTTTAATACATAGGTGCATATTAAAGTTATTGTAGCCCGAATTTTTATTTATTTAATATTTTTGAAAATATTATTAGTAACAATTAAGTATTTTTAAAAATCTACTTCTTATTTTAATTTGTAATTCAATACTTTTGTTTTGCACAACTTGGTAAAAATCTGACAGTAATATTTAATGTTCCTTCAAGCATAAAAGAGTCCTACATAAAATTTTGATAAAGTTGCGGCCCGCCATTTGATTTGTGTTTTTAACTGTGGCCCCCGGCCTCATGTAAGTTGGAAACCACTGTTCTAGACAATGTCAAATTGAGCAAAGTATTAAATTTGAACGAAGTCAGTTAAATAGTTCTTGAGAATTGAATTTTGAACTCAAAAATTATTTGACTGATTTATTTCGAATTTTGTATTTTGACATCTAAATTAAGGTACTTCAAATTTATGTAAAAATTTAACGTTACAATTCAAAATTTTTTCGACTTTTATTGAATAATGTGACACATAATTATTAAAATGAATTTTTTACATACCTTTGGATAAGTGAATTTCATAGTTGTGACCAAAAATGTTTCGATTCGCACAAAAAGTTATCGAGATATGGCGAAATAAACGAAGTGAAAGTAACAAGGGGTCCAAACTTTCGACCACTCTTCTGACAAAACTATTGGGACTAAATTTTCCAGATTGTGGCTGCCCCCAATGATTTTTGAGCCGTGGGGGCTATTTGGATAGAGCGTTCGCCTTCAAATAAGGCGAACCTGGTTCGAATCCCAGCGATGATCGTGCATAACACGCGTTGGAGTTGGAAGGTATGAAATTGTCACAGGAAATGATAAACTTCCTTATTTGAAGTATTAAATCTTTCTACAAGGCCTGTATATCTGCAAGAGGGGTCCATACCCCTATTAACCCTTTATTTTTTTTTTTTTTTTCTTTTTTGAAGTTATACTTCTTATGCGACTTCCAACAAGGTAACGTTTAACGCTACATTTTTATTGGCCGGGAAATCACGTGGTAAGATCCAGTTTTCCCTCATTCATTTCCATATTGTTTTGGTTCTCACTACCATAAAAATAATAAAAGTATTATTTTTCTATAAATATTTTTGTAGTTTGTTTTGATACACATATAATTTAATAGGATAGTATTTTCAGACTTAGTGGATAACAATTGTAAAAAATGAGTGAAAACAATCCCACGGACAATGCGACGGATTTAAGGTTATATCAAGGTACGTCTCTTGTGAATATCAATTGATTGTTAGGCTTCTGAAATTACATTATGACGCATTCACATGCATTATTAATGCAAATACATTTTCCTGGGCGAGACGATGAGGCAACCACAAGCACTTCCACTGGTTCAAGAGGTCCACGAGGGGAAAATGCCCAATATTACCGTGATTACAGAGCACGGAAGCGAGCGGAGCAGGAAAAAGAGTCGTTGAATAGAACTAGTGATCCTTCTACGACTGCTGATTCTTCTACAATTAACGTCGCTGGTTGCGAAGTTTAACTTCTTTCGCACCGAGGGACTCCACGCACTATTTTTTTGTTTTGTTTTCTTTATTCTGCAACAGCTGTTTCATACCTTCCGACTTCAACGAGTGTTATACGCACGAACAGCCCGTGTATTACAATTGTTGAATGATTATTTGTTTTGTATTGTAACAATGTATGGTGTATTTACATATCATATTTCATTAAAATCGGTCTAGTAGTTCTAGAGATAATACTGACAAAAAACTGAATGACCACATGGCTATGGTCATTCAGTTTTTTGCGATAAAAGATATAAGTTTAATACTAAAACATTACTTATTAGGGTATTTATTATAGTTTTATAAAATCATTTCTTTATTTATACCACTTTTCACATTTCAGACTTTCATTTATTTTACTCATTTATTTTAACACATTTTAAATTTTCTTTAAAATTTTTCATTAACTAAGAAATTTTATTTTGTAACAATTGTAAAATGCATACTTCTGAATTGGTTCGTACAGATATTTAATACCACCTTCATTTCAGAAAATATTTATCGTTTATTTATCGCTCTCAATAAATTATGTTTATTTATAATATAAATTTCACTTTGTTAATAAAATAATATTTTTTCTAAAACATTGTTACAATAAAGTTCAGTTAGTCTTAATTAAATATTACAGAATGTTCCCGTTATTTAAAGCGAAACCATGCTCGTAAACATTTCCGAATCATATTCTAGGCAAATTTTGCATTAAAATAACATTTTTAAAAAAATTGAATTTAAACGACCCTTTAATATACATTGACGATCTTTAAATATCTCATTATTCAAAACGGAATCAAGTTCTTCAATTTTTCTACATATTACTTTTCGTACAAATTTTACATTAAAATAAAAAATTAAAAAATAAAATTTTTTAAATTTTATGATTTTTCAATATATTTTACCAATTAATTCAATATATTTTATCAGTTTGTACAAATTGTGCATTAAAATAAAATTGAATGTACACGACCTTTTGACCTTAATATACATTGACGATTTTTAAATATCTACCTATACAAAGCGGAATCATGTTCTTAAATTTTTCTACATATTACTTTTCATGTAAATTCTACCTTAAAGTAAAAAAATACAATTTCTGAATTTCACGGTTTTTCAATATATTTGACTAGTTTGTACAAATTGTGCATTAGAATAAAATTTAAAATAAAATTGAATGTACGCGACCTTTTAATATACATTGACGATTTTTAAATATCTCATTATTCAAAACGGAATCAAGTTCTTAAATTTTTCTACAAATTACTTTTCGTACAAATTTTGCATTAAAAAAATACAATTTCTGAATGTTCACGGTTTTTCAATATATTTTACCAATAAAGAAATGTTAAACATTTTTCTATTAAACTATGTAAGGAGACATTATACTGCTCTCATAAAAATACAATGCGTTTACTTTTATGACCGGCTTAAGGTAATCTTTGTTCAAATCAAAGAATGAAACAATAAGAATTGCGATGCCCGATGCAGAACAAGTTTTATTTGCTTTGAAAATTTTAAAGCGTATCTCATTAAACATAAAGAGAAAAGAAATAAAATTTATTTTCGGTCACAGGAACAGTATGGGCACAAATTGCTGTTGTTTGTTTCATTTAGTAATTTCCCCTTGAACAACACAGTTCAATAATTAAAAAATAATTTTTAAAAAAGAGTAATTCGTATTGAATTTCTCATTCATCCCGATATTTTAAACCTGCGAAATCAGCCATAAATTTATATACTTTCTCTGAATAAACATAAAATTTTTTTAATGTTAATTTAACGTTTTGCGTATTTCACCATAACACCATAAGTTTTTTAGCGAATGAAAAAACTTTTGCACACAATTATAAAATTCATTTATACAAAGATAATTCCATGCTAAAATAAATTTTAGTAAATATTTATTATTTCTCATAATTTTATTTAATAATAATCGGAAAATTATAAATTTTAAAGTATACAATTTTTTACATCATTTTAAAGTACATAATTTTGCTTTTCAAAATGCAAAATTTAAGCGAAATCGGTTGAATTGTTCTTGAGAAATTGAATTTTTGAAAAGTCGTATAGTTAAAATTCGATTTCTCACGAAGTATTCAACCCATTTCGCTCAAACTATGCATTTTGTAATGTAAAATTACGTACTTTAAAATGATGTAAAAAATTGTGTACCATAGAATTCATAATTTTTCGACTATAATTAAATGAAAGCTACTATTTTTTTTTAATTATAAGTTAGTTATAAGTTTAGCAGAAAAAGTTTTATTAGTTTTGAAATTCGTAAGCGTAACTCATGAAATATAAAGAGAAAAGGAAAAAAAATGTCAATCGCAGGAACAGCATGGGCATAAATTGATGTTGTTTATTTCATCTAGTAATTTTCCCTTGACCGATACAGTTGAACCTGGTTAGAATTTTTTTTTCTAAAAAAAAGTCGTATTGAATTCTTTAATTATCCCGTGATTAGTGCTTTGAGGTGTTTCCTGTGGTCCTTTGTTGAACTTTTGAAAAGTCGTATAGATTTAAAATTCGATTTCTCAAGAACTATTCAAGCCATTTCGCTCAAACTTTGTATTTTGCAATGTAATTTTAGTTACTTTAAAATGTTGTAAAAAATTGCGTACCTTACAATTCATAATTTTTTCGACTATTATTAAATGAAATCTACTATTTTTTTTGAAAAAAAAAGTTATAAGTTAGCAGAACAAGTATTATTAGCTTTGACAATTTTAAGCGTAACTCATAAAAAAAAAAGAATTTCAGTAGTAGGAATTGCTGTTGTTTGTTTCATTTAATAATATCCCCTTAACCGACACAGTTGAACCTGGTTAGAAAAAAAAAATTTTAAAATAATAAGTCGTATTGAATTCTTCAATTATCCCGAGATTAGTGCTTTGAGGAAGTGGTTAAAATTGAGTTACTATGTAGAAAAAATGACGATGTTCTCTTTTATTTTTTTTATTTAACATGAATATCTTGTTTTTCCGCTTCAGATACCTCATTATTAATGTTCTCCCCCCTTTACTCACATTTTCATAACTGGCTATTATGTAAGCATCTCAGGTAGTATTACGAAAGATTTTGCAAATATTATTACATTAAAGAACTTAATGGAACAAATATTTGAGAACTTAAGAGGACGCCATACAGCGGAAGAAAATTTTTCCTCGCAAATTCTCTTTCTCCATCATTACTAATTTAAAATTAAAAGTTTAGAAAAAGTGAGTTCAGACAAGCCTAGAGTAACCCATGAAGTTTCAGTTACTGAAAAGAAAATTTTAAAATAGAAAAATTAAAATAAATTATGAAATGATAACTTAGGATTACGCAACGGAGAAGTTCTCTTTTATTAATTTGTTTGCATTTTAATATTTAGAAATATTTTTTTTCAGCACTGAAACTTTATGTCTTACTCTAGGTTTGCCTGAACTTAGTTTTTCTTTCTTTTAAATTTTAAATTATTAATGAAGGAGAAAGAGAGTTCGCGACGACAATTCTCTTCCGCGGTATAGTCCCTCTAAGAGCGGTTTGAGTTTTGCTTATTTTTGCTGATGAAAGAAGTACGAAAGATATTTATATATTCCATTCGTCGAAAAAAGAATCATTGTAACGAACAAAAATTGGGGGAAGGGGAGAAAAAATGAAAGAATTTACTTATTCCTCTGAATATTATGAAAGAATTTACGTATTCTTTTGTGAATTTAAATGATAATAGAATTGCATGGAGTACATTTCAGTTTATTTCATCAAAAATCTAATTATTTCAAAGTAACAAGTTTTTTTTTGTTTGTTTTTTTTGTGAACATTTTACCTGTTGAGACTTTCTAATGAGGATGACATTCAGTGGCGTAGTTTTAACGTATGTTGGGGGGAGCATAGGCGTAGTGTAGCGTACACTTTTTGTTTTTAGAAAACTGTTCATTTATTTTAAGTATCGTGTACATACACATATTTATTTTTAGTATGAATATATATTTATACATAAATGATACTGCATAAATTATACATAAATTATACGTAGCTTAAGAAGGTTTTTTTTATGAACAATTTACCTGTCGAGACTTTTAATGACGATGACATGGAATACATTCAGTGGCGTAGTTTTAATGTATGTTGGGGGAGCATAGGCGTAGCGTGAGGGGGGGCATACTTTTGTTTTTAGAAAACTGTTCGTTTGTTTTAAGTTTCGTGTATATACGCATATTTACTTTTAAAATGAATATATATTTATGCATGAATGATACTGCATAAATTATACATAAATTATTTACATAAATTGTACGTATCTTAAAAGTAAATACTTTGTTTATTTATAATGAAGAGGTAATATGATATCTAATTACTCAACATTTTTATGATAACCATATTTAAAATCAATATTTAAACTTATTAACAATTACACAATTATTAAAATTTAAAATAAGTTATATTTACTATTTTTATAAGCTTTATATGAAGCGACATCCAGCTAATTTACGTTAATGAATGATTTTGGGACTTTTATTTGGGAATTTAGATCTGTTTCTTTAAGGAACAAAAAAATATTGTAGCAATTGTTGGAGTAAGTAAGTGAATTGTTTTTTTTTTTTAAATCATTTAATTAAATCGAAAATATTAATTTTTAAAATCTGATTTAACTGATATTGAATATTTTATCTAGAAAATAATGCCTGAAATATTATTTGATGTTTTAAATGAACTAATAAATAATAAAAATTATATCAAATGTCGATAAAAGTGACTGAACAATTAAAATTGAAAGTTTGTATATTTGCTTGGAAAAAAAGTTGTAGTTTAATATACATATTTTAATTACATCCATTTAGTTTTATGCTAAATACAAATGCCTTTAAGACTCATTCAATATATATTTTGAGAAAATATATAAAAGGAAGGCTTGTTCTGTCTAATATAATTTAGAATAATTGACTTTTTTAGTTTCCTGATCTAAATTAGTTTATTCTTAAATGGAAATCTAACTAACAAATTAGGTCTTTACACATGAGCCTGTTGAACTCGAATAAAAATAACTATGATTTTCTTTTGTTCAGTAATTAGTTTGTAATAATAATATAATACTTTTAGCCATTTTAATATGAAATATTAAGTATTTTAGTAACAATATTATTTTTAGAAAACATTATTAATACATATTATCAGCGTTCTGATTCAAAATAATTTAATGTAAAAAAATATTTTAAAACAAAAATCTGATGTAAGTATAAAAAAAATTCCAATTATATCTGAAAATCCTTTATTCTTCTTTAAATCACGAATTTTTGACACCCTGTTTGTATTGAGCTTGAATAAAAAATAACAATGATTTCCTTTCATTCAGTGATTAGTTTCTAATAATAATATACTTTTATCCATTTTAATTTCAAATATTAAGTATTTCAGTTATAATGCTATTTTCAAAAAACATTATTAATGCATTCTATCAGGGTTTTGATTCAAAATGATTTAATGTAAAAAAATATTTTCAAAAAAAAAATCTGATTCAAGTAAAAAAAATTCCAATTATATCAAAAAATCCCTTTTTTTTATCTTCTTTAAATCGCGAATTTTGCCATCCTGTTTAAATTATATTTTTATAAAATCAAATATGTGTATAAAATTTTTGAAAAAAATTTAATTTTAATTTGAACTAATAAGTATTCCAGTTATAATATTATTTTCAGAAAACATCAAACATTATTAATACATTTTATCGGAGTTTTGTTTCAAAATAATTTAATGTGAAAAAATATTTTTTAAAAAAAAATCTGATTTAAGTAAAAACAATTCCAATTATATATCAAAAATTCTTTATTTTTCATCTTTAATTTGCGAATTTTGCCAGCCTGTTTACATTACATTTTTAGAAAAACAACTATAAGTATTAAAAATTTTTAAAAAATTACATTTTAATTTCAAATATTAAGTATTTTAGTTATAATGTTATTTTTAGAAAGCATTATTAATACATTTTATCAAAGTTTTGATCCAAAATGATTTAAAGCAAAAAAAAAAATTTAAAAAAATCTGATTTAAGTAAAAAAAAAATTCCAATTATATCTAAAAATCCTTATCTTTCGTCCTTAAATTACGAATTTTGTTTATATTATATTTATGTGAAATCAACTATGTGTATAAAATTTTAAAATAAAAGCTTTGAATAAAATTTTTTCTGGATGATTTCAATGGGTTTCGAAGCAAGGATGTCCAAGAAATGCAAAATACTAGAGAGAGAAGAAAAGGTTTACTCACCTCGGACATGTCGCACAGCTGAATGAGCACAACTTCATTGACTGACCAGCAGACGACGATTCTCAGGTCGGGGTCTGTCCATCTATGACCTCCTTAGGAGAAGGAAGACAATCGTTCATAAAATTACGAACAGAATTGAGCTCATTTTTATTCAATTGAAATTCTTACTCTGCGGTTACATTAAAAGAGTCCGGTTCAAGTTCTCTCTCGTCCAGGTTAGAATTGAGGTGTTTTTTCTTCTTTCTTCATCTTATTATTTATTTATTTTTCTTCTGAGTGGCGGTGTTGGTTGAAGGACAGGTAGGACCATTTTCTAGATTTAGTGGCTACTTTAAGTCGTTATCTTTTACCTGGGGTCAAAATTTTATTTTACCTTTCTCTTCATTATTTGGCGCTAATTTAACGGCAGATTAACAATGCTTTGGGAATATTTAAGCCTATTTCGGGAATTTTTTTTACAATAAATTGAAATTCGGGAACTTTATAACTGTTATATAGTATAAAGATAGTTGGCAAAAAAGTTTTTTTTTTTTTTTTTTTTTTTTTTTTTTTTTTTTTTTTTTGCTTATTTAAATCGGATTTTTTTTAAAATCAGACAAATTGAATTTTTTTATTTAAATGAAAAAGTTTTCTCCATTTCTTTAATATTTTAATCAAATTTTGGATAAAATATAAATTATAATATTTATTATTATTCAAATAATATGTATTATTCAATTTCAAATAATATTATAGCTAAAATATTTAATGTTTCCAAACTAAAAAAGTTTGATTAGTATTTAAACAATATTTAATTACTACCTACAAGCAAACCACAGAATAAAATCATAATAATTTTTACTTAAGGTCAACACTAACATCCTCGTGAATTGTAATTAAATTTCATCATTGACGTATACACTATCTCCATTTTTAATAAGTTTTAAAAGGATTTGTATTTAAATAAATTTCAAACTAAATTGGTATAATTGAAACCTGTTTTTAGTAAGAGCAAATTATTTGACATACAGGTAATTTATTTAATAACCGTCATTGAACAGCCGACCCAATTTTTTTGGATTTACGACTACTAATGTTCAACTCCATAGCCTTGTAATTTTGAACTCAATCCAGAAGACAAGGGGACTCCTGAATCAAGCATTAGGAGAAATTTGCCTTCGTGGAGGACTTTTTTTAATGGAACTAACCCGCATTTGCGTTACATGGTGTGGAAGACTACGAGAAAATCCCACGGTTAGCCCGACGGCAAGGGGACTCTAACCCATGATCCGTCTACCACTGAGGATATTTTACGTCAGCACTGTGGTTGGTGCAGGACGGATGCGAAATTCGTATCGACCGGCCATTGCTGGGATACGAACCCGGTTGACTTCATTGGAAGGCGAATGCTCTATCCCCTAAGTATTGGTATTGCTATGGTATTTTATCTTTTATTTTATAGCCGTCGTCGAACAGCCGATCCAATTTTATTTTGGGCTTACGACTACTAATGTTCAACTCCGTTGACTTGCAATTTAGAATCCAATCCAGAAGACAAGGGAACTCATGATCAAGTATTGGGAGAAATTTGTATTGGGAGACGGAACTAACCCATATTTGAGTTACATGAAGAGGAAGACCACGAAGACACCCACGGTAAACCCAACGGAGAGGGGACTCTAACCCATGATCCGTCTACCACTGAGGATATTTTAAGTCAGCACTGTGGTCGGTGCGAGCCGGGTCCGGAATTCGAATAAAACAGCCTTCGCCGGGATTCGAACCCGGTTCACCTCATTTGGGAGGCGAGCGCTCTATCCCCTGAGTCATCATGGTATCGTAAAGATATTATTTTAAAGATTTATGCTACTTTAATCCGCATTTTATTAATTTATTTATTATTTACTACTTTGAAGCTACTTTACTACTTTGAAATATAATTATGTAATTGAAGTTATTCAAAATCACCTCGATGATTCGTTTTACCCTACCCGAATATGCACGCTGTTAGATCTATCGTTGGTGCTAAATATTTAAAATGTTACAGCAAATATGAAAAACATTGATTTGGGAAAATTACATTTAAAGGCTTAATCCCTCTGTCAATGTGTAAAAAACACTGACTGAATGTAAACAATAACAAGCTTCCTAAAACCGAAAGAAACGTAGAAAACGTCCGGTGTATCCTTCCGCTAATGTAATGATTACAGGTCGATCTGTGAACAGGCTGCTAGGAAGTTTTATTATTGTGATTTGTGTTTAAATTTGCGCGTAAATTTTACCATTCATAAGAGCTTCCGGAAATTTAAAACTTCTAACAGGTCGTGAGCCTAGAACAAATTTAAAAAAACTATTATTACAACACAAATAAAGTTTAAGGTTTGCCATGTTTTGAGTGTTATCTCTAATTTGGCTGTATGCGTGTAAAGTAGTGCCATTTGTTATTATTTTGGCTAGCATCAAAACAAGCTTGTTCAGTCTTCCGAATTCATTTGTTGTTTGTTTCGTTGTAATTTAAATTGAAAGAAAGCATTATATTGAAAACACTATAAGTATAACAATATTGGATGGCGCACTTTTTTAAGATTTGGCATAAAAATCAATCGAAAGTGGTAACCCGGAACTCTGAAGACGAGTTTTAAACACTAGCGCCATCTGTGTTTTGCTTTCCACGATCAACCATTCATTCGCCAAAGCAAAATTAGCTGTTTAATTTTGTAAAAACAAAGATAGCCGTTTAGAAAAATTCACAGACTGGTGAAATTTCCTGCAATTAATGCTAAAAATTTAACAATGCAGGTTGACGGTTGATTTTTTGAGGTAAAATATGGCATATTGAACGAAAAATGCGAATCATCAATTTGATTCAAATAACCTAAATCACGTCGATGATTCAAATCAGTCCTCTGAATCAGGTGACTTGAATCATCTGATTCAACTAACCGATACGAACCAGTCTATAAAAATAAATATATTAATTTTTTCATTTACGTATGAAACGCGATCTGAAATTCGATCTACGAATTCGGAAAGGTGATAGAGAGAGGATGAAAGTTAACCATAAAAAGTGCATGGGATCACAAATCACGCTGAGAAAGTGAAAATGACGGAAAATCCATCCTATGTCACGTGGGGAAACAACTGCAAAAAAAGGCTAAAAACCTGTCAGCAACAACATTATTTACGTCATTAATTATTAAAAGAGTGGTTCGAAGTCACTCTCGTTGACATCATTGCACAGTTTACAACGACATAAAAATAATTCCTGGTCACTCCCGACGATGCCAGGTGTGTTTTTATTGTATGCCGAAGTAACAATAATCCTCACTCTGAGATCTTTCGTTCCGACCAATTAAATTATAAATTTAAGGTGACCCCCACTGGCAAAAATCACACAGTTTGCGATTTCATGAAAGTTCTATGGTACGTTTTCATCCTCTTGATATCGCTTTAACACATTTTAACACCTCTCAAAATGTTCTAAAGCTGTTGTATAATCTATTGCAATCTTTGAATGAAAAATCTAAAATCATCTACAAAAATTGTCCAGGTATATCATTTACAAGATTTAAAACTATAAATTCTATGCTTCTAATTCTTGCGGAGTAGATTAACTTGCGAAGTAGATCGAGTCGCGAATCTAAAAGTACGCTGATTTTCCACAATTTCGATTAAAATTTGCGAACACTTTATACACCAATCACAGGCGACTACAAGGGGCATCTACATCTTTAATTTTACAGACTTTCAGAATTTTTTTAAATGTTATTTCTTTAAAAAAATTAAAAGCTATTTTTAAGGATTGTTCTCATATAAAAAGTTTAAATTTGAATTAAAAGTTTGTATTTTTATATAATTAGATATATTATTTATAATTTAACATAATAGTTTATATATTGTAAAAATATATAAATTTAGATGTTTTTTTAGATTTATACACTACTATTTTACGATTATCCTTTTCACGTTGTTCAATTCTCTTAAATCTACCATACAAAAGTTAAATACTATATATATATATATATATATATATATATATATATATATATATATATATATATATATATATATATATATATATATATATATATATATATATATATATATATATATATATATATATATATATATATATATATATATATATACAATGTATTACAAAAGTTATATAAATACTTTTGTATTAATAAAAGCATTAAAACTCTGTCATTTTCATAAAATATCTTTGGTAAAGGATAAGTGTAGAAATTCTATTTTGGGACTTCAAGGTTGAAAACATGCCAAAGAATAATAATTAGATTTATATTTCAAAAGAGAGGTTATTTTAAGATCTTTCACTTCCATATAAGGAAAGATTAAACGATTTTCTATGAGTAATAAATAATTTTGATGAGGCGTAAGAATACAGAAAAGGCAATATGACTGGCCTCTTCACACATTTTAATTATCGTATAAAATAGAGGAGCAATGGTTTTTGCGTGCTTTTTGATATTTCATGTTTACAAATTAAACACCGTCAGATCTGACTGAAACTCTGTCTCTCCCTCTCCGGTTGGAGAGTAGTAAAACTGCGATTTCACCATCGTTTAGTAACATAAAAGATTATGCCGAAATGAAGATTAGTTCGAAATGAAGAATAAAACAAAGAAAAATTATAGACATATGAAGAAAAAGGGGGGTGGGAAATAATAAGTAAAAAAAAAAAAAAAAAAAAAAACAGTTTATATTAAAAAAAAAAAAATGAAATGTTAATTAAAAACCGGAAAAAAAGCCGGAAAAAAAAAGATATAATCTTTTCTTCAGCCCACACGATTATATTCTCAAAACTGAGTGCTTTCTGATATTGTATCAATAAAGCCAAAGCAAAATATATTAATACAATAGTGTGAGGAGCACTCAAAAAAATTTTTTATAAAATAACAACAAATAGATCACAAAAAGTGAAAATAAGTAAAAATAACATGTAAAAACAGATAATAAAATAAAATAAAGAGAAAAAACATTAAAAAGGGGGGACTATAAAGCGAGTAGCAAAATCAGAACAACTTACTTGGACGGATATTTTTCAAGAATGATTTAAAAATGTTTTCGCAGAAAGATTGCCAGATTACAAAATATGAAAACAAAAGAGCAAATTGAGTGTAACATGAGGGTTTTAAAGTGTCGTTCTTACTGCACTGCTGAAGTGATTTGTTATTCTGTGTTTTGATTTGTTAGTTACCAAGGATGGGCCCGAAATGGATGTGCGCAAGGTAATATAATACTGGATAATTTTAAAAATTGATCATAAATAGTTTTAGAGGATAGATGTTTATTTAAGAAAAAATATAAAATAGAAAAGAGAAACATAAATTGCCTGTTTTGCAAATAATTTTAGCCGCGGATTTGCACGATATGGATTAGCACATAGAAAAATTATTTAAATTATCAAAGAAAAAAATTTTAATAGATAATTTTAACACGGATTTGCCCGAAATGGACTTGTACATGGAAAAATTAACAAAGAAAAATTTTTAGTAGATAATTGTAGCCATGGATTTGCCCGAAATGGATTTGCACATGGAAAATTGTATAAATTAATAAAGAAATTTTTAGCAAACAATTTTATCCGCGGATTTGCCCGAAATGGATTTGCACATGGAAAAACTGTATAGATTAACAAAGGAAATTATTTAGTAAAGGAATTTTTAGTAAATAATTCTAACCATGGATTTGCCCGAAATGGATTTGCACATGGAAAAATTAACAAAGAAAAAATTTTAGTAGATAATTGTAGCCACGGATTTGCCCGAAATGGATTTGCACATGGAAAATTGTATAAATTAATAAAGAAATTTTTAGCAAACAATTTTATCCACGGATTTGCCCGAAATGGATTTGCACATGGAAAAACTGTATAGATTAACAAAGGAAATTATTTAGTAAAGGAATTTTTAGTAAATAATTCTAACCACGGATTTGCCCGAAATGGATTTGCACATGGAAAAATTATATAAATTAACAAAGAAATTATTTAGTAAATAATTTTGGCAATGAATTTTGGCCTGAAAAGGATTTGCACATGGGAAAATCATAAAAATTAACAACAACAAAAAAAATTGTTTAGTAAATATATCCACCAAAATGTACGATTAATTCAATGATTTTGTATAAAATTTTATTACATTAGTTGGGTATCCATTGTTTTTTATCAGATTTTGAAAGAGTTTATCGATTTGTTTTTTGGATAAATAAATATTACTACATATTCTTTTAATTCTGTTCATTTCATTAAAAGTGGTATTTAAATAGATGCTCCTAGAAACATTAGAATTCCAAGTAACTAGTTTATTAATATTAAAATTAAAATCATTTCTTTTATCGTATAAATCAACAAAGCAGATATTTTCAACTTTCATAATACCCAAATCCAAAAAATTGAAATTAATATTATCATCATGATTACGAAGTAAGATTAATTCCTCAGGGTATATATCACTCAATAAAACAGTAAAATCTTGGAAATTAAAGATAATTAAGTCATCAATATATCTAAAAACAAATTTAATACTAAGAGTATAATTTTTTTCATAATAATGCAAAAATAAGTTAGCTAAGAGAGATGAATAATTAGATCCCTGTGGTATTCCATTAATTTGTGGTATTCCATTTCCCACCCCCCTTTTCTTTCATATGTCTATAATTTTTCTTTGCTTTATTCTTCATTTTGAACTTATCTAATAAGTGCTGTTTACTTGCAGCTTAAGCGCAATAAATGATACTTATTGTTTTTCTTAAGTTTCTTAGTGTTTTCTTGCATTTATTTATTATATATTGTATTTATTGTTATATATATATATATATATATATAATTGAAACCGAAATTATTGTTTGTGAACTTCCACCGGTGAATGTTGACAATCGCATAGTCGCTTGGGTAAAAATCAGAAATATATACTAGGTTTAGTTAAATGTCACTGACCAGTTTATATTTGCCCGGTATGCCCTACATCAATGCTTTTTTAAGGTCAAGTGCTACTAGCCAGTTTTAACCAGTAATCCAAACACTCATGTTTCTCCTAATTTATCCTCAGATATTAAAATATCGAATAAATATATTATCAACGAACAAATTAATATCAGTTCGGATATAATAAATATTTCGGAGATTCATCAAAGCGACTATATGATTGTTGACATTCACTTTATTTTGGTAATTCACGGTAACATATATATATATATATATATATATATATATATATATATATATATATATATATATATATATATATATATATATATATATATATATATATATATATATATATATATATATATATATATATATATATATGTATATAGATATATATATATATATATATATATATATATATATATATATATATATATATATATATATATATATGTATATAGATATATATATATATATATATATATATATATATATGTATATAGATAGATAGATAGATAGTGCAAAGAAATTTCCAAATATCCTAATGTTTATTTTAATTCTACAGTGGTATTTAAAATAGTATAATAGTATTAATAATACACACAGAGAAAAGGGAAAATAACATTTTTATTTATATCCACGCATTGAAATTAAAATACACCTCTTCAGCTTTTCCATAAAAAAAAATTTAAAAACGAAGTCCCTTTGAAACAACTTTTTATTGCTAAAAGAAAAAAAAACCTCTAAAATTGCCAGAATTGTTTCACATTAAGCCTTTCCAATGAACAAAAGTTCCGGGAATCGTACGATGCTAAAATTAAATTATTTCCGATACAAGTATTATTTCGAAATTCTCCAAAAATATGTTTCACGCTACACTTTTGACGTCAATGCAAAATTGCTGCCGAGTAGTGTAGAAATAAAATAAAAATTTAATATTTCATTGTTTCGTTAAATTCTAACTTTTCCTTTCTTTAAAAGGGCGCCATTTTTTGTTTCTATATTTCTGAAATTGTTTTATATTTTAATACTTTTAACAAGAAGGTGCCCTTATTTTAAGACAAAGCTACATAAATTGCTTTTGTCCTGCATGATAATCATCTTTCCTTTACGTTCCTGAGTGATGTTTTTCCTCGTCTCTTATCATTCCGCTTAAAATTCTTTTCTCTCTTTTCCTCAGTGCTTTCTTTTCATTTCTTTCAAGGCACTTACGCAAAAAAGAAACTGTTTAAAATTCACTATATCTCTTTTTGTAATTTTGATTTCCCCGCCGCCAACAACGAATAAGTGAAATGTCAAACCACATCCATTAAATAATTAAGGCTTCTTTTTTTTTTCTTCAATAGAAAACTTTTCTTCAATAGAAAAAATATAGTTAACTGAAAAAAAAAATGCTTTTAAAAAGGGGCTTCCATTTTTTTATACATTCACACACACACACACACACACGCACACACATATGTGTATATATATATATATATATATATATATATATATATATATATATATATATATATATATATATATATATATATATATATATATATATATATATATATATATATGCTACCGTGAATGACCGAAATCAAGAGAATGTCTACTTTCACTGGTAAATGCCAACAATCACATAGTCGCTTTGGTGAATGTGCGAAATATTTGTTATATCCTTATATCCAAATTGTTATTAGTTTATTCGTTGGTATTTTTATATTTCATTGGTCGTATATTCGATATTTTAATATCTGCTGACGATAGATTAGGAGAAACATCAGTCTTCGGAGTACCGGTTGAATACATACTGGGTAATGGCACTTGACCTTAAAAGAAACATCGATGTAGGGCATACCGGGAAATGGCACTGAGCCTTAAGAAACATTGATGTAGGACATACCGGGCAAATGTATACCGGGCAGGGGCACTTAACTAGAAATGGTATATATGTACCAAAGCGACTGTGTGATTTTCAACATACACCAGTGTCAACAGTCACCAATTGCAGTCATACACAGTAACATATACTATAATAATGGAATATATAATATAATGGAATATATATTCATTATTATAACGGTTGATATAATAATGGAAGAGACACTTTCAGTTTTTGACATTTTTTTAAATTTCACAAGAATTACTTAAAGGATTATTTCGTAGCTTTAGAGATGTTTAGTGATATCGTTATTTTAATAAAAGATATGGTTATTTTAATATGGTTTAGATGAAGATATGGTTATTTTAATAAAAAATTTATTTTTTTTTTGCGATGCGTTTTTTCGTTATAACTTTATAGCTATCCAATGGAATTAAACAAAATTTTTGGAGAAATTTAAGATTAATTATAAAATTGCTGATTTAAAATTTTTAAAAAATTCGTTAAAAACTGCGAAAGATATGAGTATTTAAGCCAGTTCTTTTATACTGCGCATGCTCCGAAAAATTTAAAAAGGTTTTTTTTTTTTATAATTTTGTAGGGAATCGTATTTGGCAATTAATAATAAAAGCTTTATTTGAATATTTTGAAAAGTTTCAAGCAATTTTCTAAGTGGTTTTTGTATTTCTCAAAAGAAATCTCGAAATTCACAATTTTATTTGTAATCATAAGACAAAATTTAATAACAAATGATAATACCCTACTATAGATGCCCCAAAACTAAAATGTGATGCTATAGAGAAGGAAAACATATAAAAGAAAACATACTTTTATAATGGGTGATCCCCCACTTTTTAATAAATCTTGTTTAATAGCACAAGATGAAATTTGTGAATATCCCTTATCGTTTTATTTTATCATCGCATTTCTCATCATTTTTATATTTTATTTTAATTGCAATAAAGACTCTGCTATTTGTTGCTCCTGTTCAATTTAATTACTCCAAATAAGTAATATAAAAAAAAATGTTAAAGTAATTTCCTGCTTAGGACAACAAAGAAAAATTTTATTTTAGCTACTTTTTATTAAACAATTAAAAAAATTTCTGCCATATAAAACTAAATAATTAAATTTAATTACTGAATTAATATTTAAAAAAACAGTATTAACATCAAGTGTCATCCACTACAAGCTTTAAAAAATTTATTTGAACTTGAATGGATGAATAAAAAGTATTCGCGATCGCAACGCTCGAGTACGCCATCTAGAGGGAGCCTGTAAATATCAGACATTAATTTATCACGTTTTCATTTAGTTCCATCAAAATCATTGACTGAATCAGACGCCATTTTTTAGCAGCAAATAAGAAACAAAATTTCCCTAAGGAAAAGGCCGAAGAACTTGAAAAAAATCTCCAGAAAAGAGATACATCATGAAAACAATTTCGTTATGTGCTACATTAATGTATGCAAACATTATTATTATGAATCAAACAAATTAAAATAAGCTTAAAAGTTTTAACTTCTTTATTTATTTGTGACATCTGCTAACTTTTAACTAAGGAAGAAAATAAAAATAGCATTCCTTAAAATGAATGATTGGCATTTTATTCACTTGCTTATTATCTGTGCTGCGTCCAGTTTTCTTCCATGTTAAGTGATAATCAGCTTAAAAATGTTATGTTAAACATATAAAATACAACAATAATTATTTTGATCCACGGGTTACCAGTATTTTCGCGTTAATGAGGTATTAATTTTTTTTTTTTTTTTGCGCTCAGACAATAGGATTATTGATAAATATAAATATTGCTTAAATGAGAGGGAAAAAAAACAATTATGATTTATTAAATCAAGCTTCGCCAGTTTACAATTTAAAATGTAAGCAAAGCTTTAAAATAAACGCAATTGCTGATTTAAATATTAAAATTAACATTTTAATCGAAATTAAAAATATGCAATTTGTCCTAAAAATTTAGCTTTTTTTAACCATTTATGGCCCGAGCCATACATCACTTTCTCTGGCTAGTTTCGAATATTCACATTATGTTTGTATGAAGTATAAAAAGAACAAACTTCTCAAAAATGCCTTCATTCTCCACACTTTTCTTCGTGCTGTCACATTTTTATTTACAAGTGAATGATGCAAAATACTCACAATAGCTTATAAAGAGGGTTACAACAGAAGAGTGAAAAATCGTGAAAGCCTAAGGTTTTTATTAAATTCCTAAGCTCCCTCAACCCAATAATCCCAGATTTGGCCTTCGGTACTTAGGGAATCAATATAGCCCTTAAACTGCAAAGTTCATAAATTTATTACATGAAAATATCATTTTGCAGTTTATAAATATTTAATTAATATTTCGTTGTCAGGGTTGCTGAAATCTGGGGGAAAAAATTCCCTGTACATATTATACACAATATATTAAGAGGGAACTCACAATTATTGTATTCTTGTATGAGCTGTATTGGGCTAACGATACTTATTAGTTTTACTTGTTGAAAAAACTTAAGAGGAACAGCTGAACATACTTAAAAAAATAATGCTAGAGTAAATAAGCTATTTTATTATGGCTGAAATATCCTTAAATATTACATATTATTTTGAATATCCCACATCCGCCTTATAAGTGGTTATCATTTTTTAATAGACGAAAACAACAAATTCCCTGTTTTTACCTAGTTTGTAAGGAAAAATTATTCAAAATTCCCTGCATTTTCAAATTCCCTGTATTTTCCAGGTTTTCCATATTCTCCCTGTAGAGTGGCAATCCTGTTTGTATAAAATTGTTCAAAATATAACAGCAATATAAAACCAGTTTTTCAGTTGTAGCCCAGAATCAAAGATGCGATTGAGAGTTATTTATTTAAATTTGTGTCAAATTAGGTTTTTCTTTCCTAAAGGAAATGGTTTAATTTCACTTTGGCCATAAGAATAATATGAGTTTCAAACAGCTTCTGAGGTAAGTTTTTTTGAAATAAAAAACGGGGTGGGGAGTGACATTTTCAGGAAATTTTAGAATTTTTAAATTTTACCTCTAAAGGGGCATCAAATGAAGCATCTAAATCACACACTAAAATCAAAAGAACACACTAAGAGCTCAATGAATTCTACATTGAAAGGCATTCTAAAATTATAAAAATTTTCCAACGTTTCAGTTAACCCACTGACGGACTTTAACCTGCAGTTTTTCCTGCTCAGCAAAACCGGTTTTTCCATGTTATTAGATAGGGAAATAGTATATTGGGGAGAAACATTCTCCTTATTTCACACTTTTGCAAAACCGCCAGTGGGTAAAAGGAAATTTTTTTTGTTGCTTTTTTCGGCTGTAATGAGCATTATGCTCACTTTCAAAGGCCCGCAATCAGAAACTATAATTCGTAATGAAAAATGTTGAGATATGAAAGTTCTATGGTACCAATTACTGATTTCAGGGAACACTTAACATTACAGCTTCGCCCATTATTACACATTACTGCAGGCAAAAAAAAATAATAATAAGTAAAAACAAGTACAATATTTAAAAAAAAATTGTCAATTCCTAATTAAGTCAACAACGAAAAATTTTATTTTAGTTACTTTTTATTAAATAATTTTAAAAGAATTTCTCATATAAAACTCAAGAACATAATATACGGAACAAGTAATCTCCCAGAGTTTTCATGAAACGAGTCACATAAAAGAACAGAAATATGTCCCAGGAGTAATTTTTTTAATAAATGAATCACAATGACTCTCCTCTTGACTTAAATCCTTTTTTGAACTTAGTTTTTTTTTAGCGAAAATTATCAAGAAACTCAGAGGAAAATATTAACTTTTAAGGTAAATTTATAATTTTTTTCTTCCACTCTATGTACTTCATAAAATTTTGTACTTATTCACATAAGCAATAAAGTTCGTGCAACAGAAGAATGCATTTTCGTTAAAATATTTATTAACAAGCTAAAAAATATATTATATATAGATCACACAATATTCTAGACAGATGTCAAAATCCTGGATTCCAGTCTGTCACTTGCGCTACAGTTCTTAGGGAGAAGCAGGTAATAACATCTCCGGGTAAAAAGGACACTTCAGGGTCTTCAACCATGAGACCGCACTCTGTGTCCTTTTTGATGGACTCTACTGGTGTCTTCTCATGCTTCAGGGATGATATTGGACCTGAAATACATAAAGGGTGAAAGAGAGTTTATGGCACTGTGGAAAATACAAAAATGAAAGAGTCATTTTTGAACTTAGAAAAATATTAAGATAACATCATTGTGGCGTCGCTGTGGTAGCGATTACTATTGGTGAAGCGAACTGAAGTGGTGCAGATCTTCAGAGTATAAAAGTGACGACATGGATGCGATAATTGCTTTTTCTTCCACGTAATTTCTTCAAACTGCTAGCTGTATTGACGAGAGCACGCTGGGCGTGTGAGATGTTTGTTTAATCAAATAAATGTTTTCTTTAGTTGTTTATTAGTCTCAAGTCTTATTTTCGGAATACAGGATTGTTCCAGAGCGTTCACCAGATGAACCTACAATCATCATCAATGGCTGCTTATATATTATACTCTGCTTACAAACCTATATCTGTCTTATATATATAGCGGCATACCTTGAATAACCAATCAGAACACTTGTATGATGAGAGATATAACACTCATAATTACTATATTTTTTTTAATGTCTGAAATTAACTTTTAAAAAAGAATCAGACCATAAAAAAAAACATTTTTACAAAGCATAAAAAATTAAAACATTCTTTCCCAGTCATTTTACCTTTCTCCCTGTTCCAGTGATCTTTTGAATTCGTCATAACCGTCGTTGAACAGAGGACCCAATTTTGGGTTTACGACTACTAATGTTCAACTCCGTAGCCTTGTACTTTTGAACCCAATCCAGAAGATAAGCTAACTCCTGGATGGGGAATCTTTGCCTTCGTAAAGGACTTTAATGATAGAACTAACTTGCATTTGCCTTACATAGAGAGGAAAACCACGGAAACCTCCCGCGGTTAGCCTGACGGTAAGGGAACTCTAACCCATGATCCGTCTACCCCTGAGAATAATTTATATCAGCACCGTGGTCAGTGCAAGTTGGGTGCGAAATTCATATCGCTGGGATTCGAACCCTATTCACCTCATTGGAAAGCGAATGCTCCATCTCCAGAGTCACCACAGCTCTATCATCACTGATTGAAAAATTTGGCTCTTTGCATAAGTTGCCTGTATTTTGCGTTGTGCTAGGCAATAGAAATAGCTTACAGCAATCGCTTGATATTTCTTGCTTTTTTAAACTTTATTAAAAAATCCATTTAAAAAAATCATTCAATCAAACTAAATTGCATAGTATAATTCTTTAATAAGCCTTTACTACTCTTGGCTTATTACAAACTGCCTGTCATTTGAGAGCTGAATGATGAACTTAAACGTATATGGAGTTACTTTAATAAACATAAAAAGCGTCAGATGGATAGAAAGTACCGAAGAATTTTCTCTGAGTTATTGCGTCTTAGTTCAATTAACATATCAGTTTTGACAGATCACTCACCACTGTACAGGGTTTGATCATTCCTTGTCACTTTGTAGAGGGCGCTCTTTTTCAACATCCCCTTAATGCACCTGCATCCAGCCACTGGCAACTTCTTCTTCCCATCTTTGATAACAAACTCCTGCAAAACAGTTGCTTCTCCTGCAAAAACAAATATTTATCATAAAAACAGTTATAAAAAAACAATGAACAGTAAAAAAAAATTGAAACCAGGGTAGCCACTCAAATCTGGAGAGAAAAAAATTTCCCTGTAAGTGAAAAAATTATTGTCAGGGAAAATTTTTTTTCCCCGACACAATATATTAAGAGGAAAAACACAATCACTGTGCTTATGTCTAAGCTATATTAGGCTAACTATATCTATTAGGCTAGTTATAATCGCTGGAAAAACTTAAGGAAAAAAGGAACAGGTGAACATACTTAAAACAAATAATGCTATATTAAATTAACTAGTTTAATGTAGCTGAAATATCATCCTTATATATCCCTTAGAGTGCACTTTGAGTGGTCACCATTTTTTGAAAGGCGAAAATAAGTAACAAAATTCCCTGTATTTTCACAGTTTTCAAAGAAAAACTCAAAATTCTTTACATTTTCACGTTTATTTTAGGTAATTTTTAAATTCCCTGCATTTCCTTGTTCTCCTTGTGGAGTGGCAACCCTGCGATTGTATTTGTGCCCTATAAAGATGCTTGCAGAATGATAAAAAAAAGAGTAAAGCCTTCCCACAATAACCTGTAGTGGACCCAAGAGTTCTTGGGTTTTAAAGCAATGGAATTTCATGACCTACGGAAGGATATTGTGGCAATGTGGCCAACATCGTGCACAATCTGCCTTTACTTCTTGGACATTACGGCAACTGACCGATTTGAAGCCCTCGTGGGGATTGAACCCCAGTCCTTCACTTCCAGTGCCTGAACAAATGAGCTATTGAGGATCAATTTGAAGCAAATTTGTGAGTTTACTAAGAAAACCAAGCTGCTTGAATGAGAAAACTGTTTGCATTTTTACAGAACATATTTCCCATCTTTTTAATTTTCAAATGCTTTAAACTACCAAAACTCTTTTTAATGAGAAATTTGATGCATAAAGTCACTTTTTTATATTTATGTGGAATTCATAAATTATTTTTTGATCCAATTCACCCAATAATTCAATAGCATCCACTTTATCGATACAATGTCCAATATCTACCTGTATTGAATTAAAATATTAGCAGTTACAGGCTTTTTATAAAATGTAATAAAAATAACATAATTGGTTTAATTTAATTACAATTCAATTAAGAATGATTAAAAATAAATAAATTTATGAAATTAAAGAAATTTTTTAAAAGATAGGAAATATGTAATGAATATTGTGGCATCACACTGATATCTTAAGACAAATTAAAAAAAAACATTACAACTCATTAGAAATGTCAATCTATTTGCCCGAAACCATAGAAGCTTAACTAAGCTCTATTTCTCGAAATTATCCTTTCTCTTTTTTAAGAGAATCTCTAATTAAATTCAAACAATGTTTTTTTTATATTTTTAGACTGAAGAAATATGTTGCTAAAGTAAAAAATCCATACAAAAATATGTCTCTTAATTTATAACACACTTTCATTTTATTTTATATAATATAATATTATGCTAATACTCTTGCCAGCTTATTACATGCAACTTGGCTACAAAACAAATTTTAGGAATTATAAATATATGCTCAAAAATATTTTTTACTGATGACATTAATTATAAAACTTTTTGACATTATGAAATCTATATTATATTTGAAATCTATATTATAATTTATGAAATCTATATTATAATTTATGAAATCTATATTATAATTTATGAAATCTATATTATAATTTATATTATGATAAAATTTCATAATGATGATACAATAAAATCTTTTCAAAAAATCAAAAATACAATAACAGTGATAACTGTATACATTCTAAAATCTCATACAATAAATCTAAACTGAATATTTTTTATTTGTTCAGTTCAGCAATTATATAATAGGAAAAGTAAATAGGAATTAAAGATTTTAATATTTAAAAAATATTAAGAGCCTCAAAATTATTAAATTGCATAATGTATTTAAAATTGAATATAGATTACTCAATGCATGTTTAAAGTCAATTTGATGTTTTTATTACTAAATTGCTGGCCGAAAATGCTTTTAAAATATATGCTCAAAATTTATAATTAATAATTACAATGTATTAATTTGATGTTTTATCATAATTTGAAACTTGAATGAAAATTATACTATTATATTATAATTAAATACTTTTAAAGTTGAAAATTATAATTTACACAGAAATGGTAGAACAACATTTTAAACAAAAACATAAGCATAAAATTAAAAGCACACTAGATTATCACTTATAAATTGCAAGTATAATTTTCTTAATTTGTAAAGAAAATAGAAATGTTTGCTACCTTTTCATCGAAATTCAAGTATTTCAGAATTTTCTAAAGAGGTAATATGTGGACCCAGTTTTACCCCAATAGTGGGGTTATAAATAGATGGAGTTAAAAATAGATTTTGTTTTTGATTTAGTCATGACAGGGAATTAATGAGTTTTTCATTTGCACTGAAATAAAAAGTTAGCCCTTACATTGGTTGTTAAGAAAAGAATAAAATATTTATATTAGCTTTTTATAAAATGTAATAAAAATTAAGTAATTTGTTTCATTTAATTAAAATTCAATTAAGAATGATTAAAAAAA